>NW_012273020.1:0-1282 GCF_000151885.1 Dipodomys ordii
TGAGGCCCTGGGTTCGATTCCTCAGCACCACATAAGCAGAAAAAGCTGGAAGTGGCACTATGGCTCAAGTGGTAGAGCACTAGCCTTGAGCTGAAGAGCCAAGGGACAGCACCCAGGCCCAGAGTTCAGGCCCCCACAACAAAAAAAAAAAAAAAAAACCTAGGCTCTCCAACTCAAGCCAGTTCCGGCTTTTTTTTCTTTTTGCTTACGTGGTGCTAAGGAATCGAACCCAGGGCCTCAGGCATGCAAGGCAAGCACTCTACCACTGAGCCACCTTCCCAGCCCCCATCATCAGCCTTTTTTATGCCTCCCCCTCTCTCCTTCCAGTATCTGTAAACCTAAATCTATGTTCTTTTGTTGAAAACCAATAACCTTCTTTACATCTGGCATCAAGCATGAAACCATTTGTGTTTCTCCACTCAGCACTTTCAGCCATGTATTGTTACCTCCAGGTTTCTGCCTACATTCAGATATTTTGAGTCTGGGTCAATTTTTTAAAAAATCAGCCTTGAACCTAATGTAAAGCTCACCCCCCCTCCTTTGTCATAAGCCAGGTTTGTGACTTCTGGAACTGGAGGTGGAGGAGGATAGGAGTTTTCTGCAATGGGAGAAGAAGGAGACAGGTGTCTTCTCCCTTCCCTGATGTCTATGGAGGGCCTCTTATCTCCTGGCTAGAGCAGGATAGCCATCCATGCACTCTGGGCTGCAGGCTTTCAGGAGCAGGCTCTTACGAGTGATTCCATAAAGACACTTCACCGGTGAGGTATCAGTCTTACAGCTGACAGGTTTCCTGAAGATGAGGATCAGAATCTCATCCTCCACTCAGTGGCATAGTCCAGTAATACATCCTCCAGGCTCTGGCTTCAGGTTCCTCTTGCCCAGCCCACAGCCCTGCTGGGTGGCCCACCCAGAACTGCAACTTAGGTACATTTTCCTTCAAATGCTTTTTTCCCCAGTCACAAGGCTTGAACTCTGGGCCTGGGTGCTGCCCCTCAGCTCTTCAGCTCAAGGCTAGCACTCTACCACTTGAACCACAGTGCCACTTCCAGTTTTCTGGTGGTTAATTGGAAATAAGAGTCTCATGGACTTTCCTGCCAGGACTGGCTCAGATCTCAGCCTCCTGAGTAACTAGGATTACAGGCGTGAGCCACCACTGTCTGACTCCTTCTTAAAGTCTCCCGATACCATATTACTTGGGGACCAAGACTCAACATGAATTTTGGTGAAGATGATCACATTCAAACCATACCAGTTTGGTCTTATATTTTCTTTTTTGTTGTTG
>NW_012273021.1:0-2820 GCF_000151885.1 Dipodomys ordii
CTTCCTTCCTTCCTTCCTTCCTTCCTTCCTTCCTTCCTTCCTTCCTGTGTGTGTTACTGGAATTTGTGCTTGTCAGGCACATTATTCTCATTTTTCAAATAGAGTCTCACCCCACCCCCTTTCCCCAGGTCAGTCTGGGCCATGATCTTCCTATTTGTGCTTTCTGTACAGTTAGTATGAAATGTGTGTGCCATTATACCAAGCTTTTTGTTGATTGAGATGGGGGGGGGTCTCATGAACTTTTTTCCTGAGTTGGCCCAGAACCTGAGTCTTTCCAATCAAGCTTTGCTTCCCAAGTAGCTAAAATTCCAGGCATTAGCCACCACACCTCACCTTGGGTTCAGGTTTCTTGTCTCCAGTCCTACCCTTCTCATTTCCAAGGTTCAAGGTCAAGACTGGTGATGATGACTGTCATCTTATTGCCTACTGTCAAATACAAACTGTGATAATAACCCAACTTCACTTCAGTTATAGCCTTACATTCGCTTCAATTCACTTCAGTTTCCTTAGAGAGGGAGGAGCTACTATAGCCCCACAGGTACATAAGCAAGCAACATTTTCTTTTTTTTATATCCTCCCCACTACACACCAAAGAATGAATTTGTGGCTCAGTATGGCTCAGTTCCCATCCTACTGTTTCCACTTTATTTTCTAGATAGTACAGACACATTATCAGGGCCCTACTTATCTCTTCCTTTGAAAGGAAGAACTACTGCTGCCCAACACTGGATTTACAGATTTAATTGAGGACATTGTGATGTCTCATTCATAGGCTTAGAAGTGGAGACTTCTACTTTGTCGGCAATAAAACTGTTTTTTAAAAAAAATTCCTGTATCTGACTCCTGTGTGTAATGTTCTCAATTATTTCTGGACAATTAATTGACACCACTAACCCACTCCAACAATATCCTACCTCTCGCTGCTGCATATAAAAATCACTTTATTCTTAAAATCACTTTTCATTCCCCATATTGGCAATAGTTTTCCCCCTTATGCATATTTGAATTCCCTGTTGTGATCTCTTGGTTTTCTCTGCTGTTAGTCTACTTGTTATTCAAGATGAATAGCAATATAGTTCTAAAACTATACAATAAAGCAGCTTGTGCATTTCCATGGTAACAATGCAATAACTGGAGACTGCCTCTGAATAAAGAGTTAGCATAAAATAACATTATCAATTCAAAGATATACTTTCTATAATAACCTACAATGATTTTTGTGGGAGCAAAATTATTTTTCAAGTTTTAAGAAGAATAGGTATGTATAGTAGGTATTAATTTTTTAAAAGGTGGGTAAGAATTTATTCTAGGTATTGCCCTTCAAGCTAATACACTGAATTTACAGCACATGTACAAAAATACTGTCACAACATCAAGCTATTTAAAAATATACAAATTATTTGATCATTAATAAAATTAACTACTGAGTTATTACCTTCCTTAGGTATTGCATAATATTGTTTTATTTTTATATAGCTGACATTCTATTTAAGAAACTGACCAGAAAATTTAGCCAGAAAAGCAGCTTACATTCATTCACTTAGTATCGAAATTTTTCTTATTAAAGAAAAAGGAAACGTAACCAATCAAAGATAATAGACATCATTGCATTGCAGGGAGGTGAAGAATAACAATCTCTGGGCTCTGGATGCTTGTTCATTACCTTTCAAACCACATTAAAACACTGTCCTCCTTGGAGAGAAAGTCGTTGAAAACATAGTGAGACTTCCAAAGAGTTTTTAAATCCTCTGCCTCTTTTTTTTCAGGGTTGAGGATTGAACCTTGAGCCTGTGCATGCTAGGAGAGCACTCTACCATTGAACTACACTACAGCCCTTGGGTATTTGAGACAGGCTCTCACTATGTGGTTTAGGCTAGTCTTGAACTCCTGGTCCTTTTGCTTCTGCTTTCTCAGTGCTGGGATGTACAGACATGTACCACCAAACCTGGATGTTGCACCTGTTTTTGAAAGTGTGTGTGTGTGTGTGTGTGTGTGTGTGTGTGTGTGTGTGTACTCGTATCTCAGACCTTTGGGCAACTTGCTGTCCAGGCTGGATTGCTCTCTGTCTTTATACCTTACTTGTGGTCTCCTTAAACTCAGTCTCTATTGCAGATCTTAGCTGAGAATAGTGGAAATTGATTCTGGTTAATAAAAGGGGACTAATTGGCAGGAAACGAGTAAGATCACAGAAGTTTAAAACAAGCTTGGAAGCCAGCTGATGAAGTCAGGCAGCATAAGAAAGCCAAGTGGTAGAATTATAGCCAACTTATGCCCCAGAACTGTCTGGTTAGGTTACCCTAGTTGTTCGTGCTGGCACCAACAGTATCTGACATTTGTTTTGGATGGATAGATTTTTCAAAATTTGCCTTTTTCAAAATGCAATTAAATAAATTTGTTCCACCTGCCTCACACTGAGCATCCTACATGGGCAGTCAGATGGTGGCATGCAGTTCTGGTATCCCAGGAATCTGTCACAGAAGGATGGGGAGTCTGGAACTAATCAGTATTAGATCACATGAGGGCAACTTCCTCACACATGGAAGGAATTCAAAGGTGGAATAGCCACAACCAGCAATTTATCTCTATCTACTTTTCAATTTTGAAACTAAATTTCATGTTCTTAGCAAGGCCTTTTCAGACATTCAAGACTCCATACAGCCTCACTTAAATGGCTTTAAACATCATCCCATAACCTCTCTCTGGCATATTTTTTTATACTTTGCCCTTTCTTTCTTTCTTTCTTTCTTTCTTTCTTTCTTTCTTTCTTTCTTTCTTTCTTTCTTTCTTTCTTTCTTTCTTTCTTTCTTTCTTTCTTTCTTT
>NW_012273022.1:0-2601 GCF_000151885.1 Dipodomys ordii
GCTCTACCACTGAGCCACCTTCCCAGCCCTTGATATATATTTAAAGAGCCTGACACCTGAGGATCAGATTTGAAGCTAGCCCTTATCTCCAATTAACTATTAGAAAACCAGAAGCAGCACTGTGGCTTAAAGTGGTAAAGAGCTACCCTTGATGAAAAAGCTCAGAGACAGTGCCCAGGACCTGAGTTCAAGCCTCAGGACCAGTAACATCAGGTGGCAGAGTATCAGCCAATGAGTGAAAGCATCACATCAAGAATTCCAATCCTAGGGGCTGGGAAGTGGGCTCAGTGGTAGAGCGCTTGCCTTGCATGCCTGAGGCCCTGGGTTCAATTCCTTAGCACCACATAAGCAAAAAGAAAAAACCTGGAAGTGGCGCTGTGGCTCAAGTGGTAGAGCACTAGCCTTGAGCTGAAGAGCTGAGGGACAGTGCGTAGGCCCAGAGTTCAGGCCCCACGACTGGACCAAAAAAAAAAAAAAAAAGAATTCCAATCCTAGCTGGGTGCTGGTGGCTCACACCTGTTATCCTAGCTACTCAGGAGGCTGAGATCTGAGGTTCGAGGTTCAAAGCCAGCCCAGGCAGGAAAGTCCGTGATACTCTTATGGCCAATAAATTACTAGAGGGGCTGGGAAGATGGCTCAGTGGTAGAGTACTTGCCTTGCTATGCCTCTGAGGCCCTGGGTTTGATTCCTCAGCACCACATAAGCAAAAAGAAAAAAGCTGGAAGTGGCGCTGTGGCTCAAGTGGTAGAGTGTTAGCCTTGAGCTGAAGAGCTGAGGGACAGGGCTCAGGGCCAGAGTTCAGACCCCATGACTGGACCCAAAAAAATAAAATAAAATAAAATAAAATAAATAAATTACTAGAAAACCAGAAAGGCGCTGTGGCTCAAGTGGTAGAGCACTCGCCTTGAGCTGAAGAGCACAGGGACAGTGCCCAAGCCCAGAGTTCAAGCCCCATGACCGACCAAAAAAAAAAAAAAATTCCAATCCTGCCAGGTGCTGGTGGTTCACACCTGTAATCCTATCTACTCAGGAGGCTGAAATATGAGGAACACAATACAAAGCCTGCCCAGGCAGGAAAATCCATGAGACTCTTCTCTCCAATAAATCACACACACACACACAAAAAGGAAGTAGCACTATGGCTCAAGTGGTAGAGCACTAGCCCTGACCTGAAGAGCTGAGGGACAGCGCCCAGGCCCAGAGTTCAAGACCCACAACTGACAAAAAAAATTCCAATCCTGGTCTTGGACTAAATAAATAAATAACAAAAAGCCTCTAGCTGGGTACTAGTGGCTCACGCCACCTAATCCTAGCTATTCAGGAGGCTGAGATCTGAGGACCACAGTTCAAAACCAGCCTAGGCAGGAAAATCCCTGAGACTCTTATCTCCAATAAAGCACTAGAAAACCGGAAGTGGTGCTGTGGCTCAAGCGGTAGAGTACTCGCCTTGAGCTGAAGAGCACAAGGACAGCACCTAAGCCCAGAGTTCAAGCTCCACGACAAAAAAAAAAAAAAGACATAGGCACATCAACTGGGTCCTCTATCTATCTTTAAATTATTGCTAGCAACACCCTGTCAAACCTGGAGCGCAGCGGGAGTTCTCCATTGAGCACACAGGAGGGGATGCTGAACTGTTCCAAGAATAGGCGAAGCCGATAACCCCTCTCTAAAGTGTTGACAAACAGCAGGGACTTTCCCCGAATCAATGACAGCTTAAGGAGGGCATAGAGCAGCAGGAATTTATCTTCTTCAGTCTCACAGACCACCTGAAATTGCTGTAACTGGTCTGCCCCTGGAAGCTGGGATTCCTGTAACTTAAGGGTAACCTGGAAAAAAGATAGGCCTATGATCAGGAGAAAAAGTGAAGACAGAGATGCTGTGGCTACTGTCTTGCCACCCAAAGCACTGATATTTCAGAGTAGGGTAGACAGATCTTTAATGCTTTCTGGAGCACCCAAATTCCTCAATTTTATATTTAAGCCTAAGAAATATAAAGTGCCAAGTTGAGCACTGGTAGCTCATGCCTGTAAACCTAACTATTCAAGAGGCCAAGATCTGAAGATCATGGTTTAATTCAGGCTCAAGCAGGGGAAAGAAAGTCCATAAAATTACAATAAACTACTCAGAAAAAGCCCAAAGTGTGGCTAGAAAACTAGTCTTGAGCAAAAGCTGAAGGACAGGATCTAGGTTTTGAATTCAGACCCCAGGATCAGCAGGAGGGGAAGAAAGAGAGAGAGAGAACAACAGAGACAGAGACAAAGAGAAAAATTGTGCTATACAGAACCTATTTATTAAGCACCTAGGGTAAAGAAAATTTGGACAAAAAATGGTGCCTAAGGAAAGCCAATAGCAATAGGTCTTCTGAAGAGCAAAAGTTACATCAAGGGAAAACTAGCCTTACAATTCTGATTATACCAGAAATCTCTTAGGGATAGAGGGGCTTCTGGTTAGGCTTTTAGGCAAAGTGCAGTTTAAATTGAGGCCATTTAGAAATGATTATTGGAAGAAGAAAGAAGGATGGCCAATAGACACATGAAGAAATGTTCAACATCCCTAGCCATAAAAGAAATGCAAATCAAAACAACATTGAGATACCACCTC
>NW_012273023.1:0-4062 GCF_000151885.1 Dipodomys ordii
AGCTAGGATGACAGGTGTGAGCCACCAGCGCCCGGCCTGTCCCCCAGATGTTGAAGTTCCTGTTTCAGTTCACCGAGCAGGTGAAGCGCATGGAGTTCTTTTGGATTTCTCTTGTCTTCCCAGCAGACCCCAGGGGTAGACGGCTCAGAGGGTTAGCCGAGGACTTGGTGGGATGGGGTGGTCGTCTCATTTGGATTCTTCCTGGGGTTCAGCTTAGCCGAGGACAGAAGAGAAACTGTGCCACCAATCCCCTGTTTTTTAACGAAGGGAAAAAAAAGCAAGAGGCCGCTGGCTGGGAGCAGAACTCCAGCCATCGATTGGGTAATTGGAAGCCCTTGGGTGCAAGTCCTCATTAAGGTAGAGGGGATATGAATCATTTTCTAATGACATCGCTTCGATCCTCGCAGCTCAGCAAGCAGCCTGCCTCCGTGGTTGGGCTGTGAGTCGGGAGAGCTGGCGGGGTCTGGAGCCAGGCTGGCTGCCATATGTTCTTTCTTACAATTAGCAGGTGCTGGGGGTGGTGGTGGTGTGGGCTAGATACCCGGAGGGCAAGGTGTCTGCTTCGTGCCAAGGATGCTCCTGTTGAGAGACTCCCAGAGCTCGGGAAGAGAGGGGGGGTGATGGGTGGTGGAGGGCAGCCCTCAGGAGACTCACTGCTGGTCAGGAGGAAGGCCTCTGTGTGCAGATGGTTCACTCCTGAGTGTACTGGGGAATCCACGGTCACATCGGCAGGTCTACGGATGGGGAGGCGCGTTAAGATAATCCCTGGGACCTGCACGGTTATATCCCAGAAGGGACTGTGAAAAAAAAATGTAAGTCCTTCCCTGAGTAATCCGTCGATACCGATGATATTCTATTTCCTCCAGTTCTGCAAGACATTTATTTATTTTTGTACCAGTCCTGGGGCTTGGACTCAGGGACTGAGCTTTGTTGCTCAAGGCTAACACTCTACCACTCTACTTCTGGCTTTTTTCCTCTCTCTCTCTCTCTCTCTCTCTCTTTGTATCATTGGAGATAAGGGTCTCACAAACTTTCCTACCCCAAGCTGGCTTCCAATTGAGAGCCTCAGATCTCATCCTCCCGAGTAGCTAGGATGGCAGGTGTGAGTTATTGGTGCCTGGCTAGACTTTCATTTTGACGGAGCATTACAAATTAGGCAAGAATTAAATGTTCATTAGCCACGGGTGGTTAAGTGCACAGGCCAATGTGTGCGACTCACATCGTATCATGCGGTAGCATGTGGAAATCACTGCACACACTCTCTCATACTCCTTCTCAGAAAGTCCATACCTTACTTTCTCCAGAGGGAAGAGCTCCTCTGATTTTTTTTTCCACCATAGGAGTTCTTTTGGTCCTGGAATCCACACTGCTTAAATGGTTTTGTCTAATGTTTCTGTCATCCAGCAACACGCTCTGGCCATTCATGCATGTAGGTGAGTCCTTTTTATTGCTCAGTCATATTCTGCTCTTGTATGGATGTGCCATGGTTTGCTTACCCATTCTCCCAGTTAAAGACACCTGGTATGGCTGGGCATTGGTGGCTCATGCCTGTCATCCTAGCTACTCAGAGGCTGAGATCTGAGGATCGTGGTTCAAAGCCAGCCCAGGAAGAAAAGTCTGTGAGACTCTTTATTTCCAATAAACTACCAGAAAACCAGAAGTGGCGCTGTGGCTCAAGTGGTAGAGTGCTCACCTTGAGCTGAAGAGCTGAGGGACAGCGCCTAGGCCTAGAGTTCAAGCCCCACGACCAACAACAACAACATGACATAAAGCTGTTTTGAGTGCCGCGCCATTCCTTTTGTGGACACGCGCTTTTTTTCTTTGGCAGTACCTGAAAGTAGAACTGTTGGGTCATAGAATGGCTACACGCTTAGTGTTTTTATTTTTTATTTTGTCAGTCATGGGGCTTGAATTCAAAGCCTGGGTGCTGTCCCTGAACGTTTTCGCTCAAGGCTAGTGCTCTACCACTGTGAGCCACAGCTCCACTTCCAGGATTCTGTTGGTTAACTGGAGGTAAAAATCTCACAGATTTTTCTGCCAGGCTGGCTTTGAACTGCAGTCCTCAGATCTCAGCCTCCTGAGTAGCTAAGATTTCAGGCATGAGCCATGAGTGCCCGCCCAGTTCTATGAGACTGACAACCTTTGTTTTTTCTCTAAGGAATTGTAGCCTGCCTTGTGCTTCGAAAGCAACACGTTAAAAGCTCTGGTGGCTGTACAAGTTCACTAACATGGGTCTTGTCAGTTTTCCTTTTTTTTTTAAATTACTCATTCTGGGGCGTGCCAAGTGGAATTTCATTCAATTTTAGTTCTCATTTCTCTCACGACTCATGCTGTTGCGTCCTTTCCTGTTTTCTTTTGCATAATGTCTTAAAAAAAATCACTGGGCCCAATTTTGAATTGATGGTTGAGTCTTCTCTCCTTCAATCTCTACTGACTAAAAAACCCAGTGGCTGTTATGGACTGGTGCCAGCTTTGTGGCTAGGACATGTGCCAGATATATTTTACTGGTTTATTTTTTGGTCAGTTGTGGGGCTTGAACTCTGGGCCGGGGCTCTGTCCCTCAGCTCTTCAGCTCAAGGCGAGCGCTCTACCACTTGAGCCACAGCACCACTTCCAGCCTTTTCTGCTTATGTGGTGCTGAGGAATGGAACCCAGGGCCTCAGGCATGCAAGGCAAGCACTCTACCACTGAGCCACCTTCCCAGCCCTACACCATAATTTAATCTTTATCTTTATTTTCTGCTACAGTGAGCCTCCTTGAGGGCTGGGCTTGTGAATGCTTTTGGCCGAGTGCATGGTCATGTGACAGTCGGAGCGGGATTGCCTTCAGTGACCCTTCAGCTGACAGCCCACACTTAGATTCCAGTGCCTGTGGGGGTGGAGTTCAGGGTCATCAGTGAGAAAGACGGCAGAGAGGAACAGAGCAAAGGGCCTGGTGGTCTGCACTCTGAACAGCTTGAACCTAGGTTAAGAATGTGATTAGAGGTCTATGCCTGTGAAACCCAGCTACTCAAGAAGACAGGAGGCTCTCAGAAGGAAGCCAGTAAGGACTAATAAAAAGTTAGTAAGACCCCATGTCAAAAACAAGCCGGGTAAAGCGATCCAGGCCTGTAATCCCAGTGACTGAGGAGGTGTAGGCAGGAGGCTCTGGGTCTGAGGCAGGTTCTGGGCCAAAGCGTGAGACCCTAACTGAAAAATAAGCGAGAGGCAAAATAACTTGGGTGTGTGGTCCTTTCCTAACACACACACACACACACGTTGGCCCTGCAGTATGACTGAGGTAAGGGATAGTCTGAGCTGTCACCATCAATAGACACATCAAATTAAGAGGCTTAAGGAACCCAAAGGTTTAATTCTCTCTGCTGATCAGAGTCCAGGTAAACAGGCCGGTCAGGCTGAGCTCCTCAGATCCTGAGTCGCTAGGATTACAGGTGTGAGCTCCTGGTAGCTCCTGTTTTGTTTGTAGTTTGGTGGAGGGCTGGGCCCTCTCTCAGGGGTGCAGTGTCTAATGAGCCGCACACATGGAAGTGCTGATGCGTGCCTGCATTCCCCTTTCCCTCCCCGTCCCCCTCCTCTTCCCCATCCTTTGGGCACCATCTACCCTCTGGTGTCAGGAAGGCCTGGGAAGTACAGTGGATCTTAGGCCAGGCTGCTCTGTGTAGCAGCTACAACTCAGCCAGTGCTTCAGAGGGTGTGGTGGGTTGTGGTGTTTCCGTGGGTGCCCGGAAGCTGTCATCACACGGCTCTCTCACACACACGAAGGGAGGTCCAGGGATGGAGGCTCAGTCCCGGACACAGTCCTCACGCTCGCTTTCCTCAGCCAGCTCTTAAGTTGATGTCTGTCGCCCCGGTGGCCTTGTGTCTGCTGCCCTCTCAATGGTCTACCCACAGCTCCTTAGTCATCTTGACCTCTTTCCAGTGTCTGAATCCTTCATGTTCCCTCATGTCTGTGCTTTACCACTTGAGGCACAGCGCCACTTCCGGTTTTCTGGTGGTTTATTGGAGATAGGAGTCTCACGGTCTCTCCTGCCCCGGCTGGCTTTGAACCGCAATCCTCAGATCT
>NW_012273024.1:0-5472 GCF_000151885.1 Dipodomys ordii
CAGTCTCTCCTGCCCGGGCTGGCTTTGAACCGCGATCCTCAGATCTCAGCCTCCTGAGTAGCTAGGATTACAGGCGTGAGCCACCAGCGCCCGGCACCACTTCTAGTTTTCTAGTGGTTAACTGGAGAAAGAGTCTCACAGACTTTACTGCCTGGCTGGCTGGCTTTGAACCATGCTCCTCAGATCTCAGCCTTTTAAGTAGGTAGGATTACAGGCGTGAGCACTGGCGCCTGGCCTAATTTCAGGTTCTTTCTTAACAGCAAAGGGACACACAGAATGAGAGGGAAGGAAGAGGGTAGGGACAAAGCAGTATAGTTAACCAATTTGGGGGAGGGGGAGGGGAGGCAGGTAGCAATTCCTAAAGAGAAAAACACAGAGATCCTGGGTACCTTTGTGGCCTCAGAAAGTCAGAAACTAAGCCAAAGTAAAAACCCAGAGTGCCCAGGTGGCTGTTCTACCGGGGTCAATTTACTGCTTGTGATCATGGGGCTGCAATGGAATCCATGTGACCAGGATAAAAAAGTGAGTTTTCATGTTCACAAACATGACCCATTTTCTTTAAAAGGACAGATAATCTGTAGCTTGGTTATCTCCTAGATCTTTGTCATGCTGAAGAGAAATGGACAGAGGAGGGTAGGAGGGGGTGGTGGCTGGAACTATCATAAAGGAGAGATCTATATTTCTGTCCCAAATATTCTTGGGCCTCTCTGCCGTGCTGAGAGAGCTGTGCTGGCTGGAGCAGGGAACTGGGAAATGCTAGAGGTTCAGTGCTTTTCCTCTAATGGTAATATTGTGTGTGCCAGTACTGGGACTTTAATCCAGGGCTTTGGCATTGTCCCTTAGTTTTTGTCTTTGTTTTTTCTCTAGACTGGCATTCTACCACTTGAGTCACAGCTCCACTTCTGGTTTTCTGGTGGTTCATTGGAGATAAGAGTCTCATGAGCTTTTCTGCCTGGGCTGGCTTCCACCCACAATTCTCAGGTCTCAGCCTCTAGTGTAACTGGGATTATAGGCATGAACCTCTAATGGTAAAATTTGAGATGATGGAAAGAGAGAAATCTAAGAAGTACTGATGGTGGCAAAGCAAAGGATAAACTCTGGGTGGTCACATGTTCTTTGCTTAGAAAGTTGGGTTCTGTCCTGTACCCTGAAACACAGGACCCATTTGGGGAGCTCCAGCCTCCTAAAGGCAAGGAGCCCAGCTAGAGGAGCCTGGCCTCCGGAGCTCACTACCTCCAGAGTTCCCTTTATTGTCTGAAAGCATTTTTAAGATAATACTTTCCAAGCTAGACTCATCAAGGTGGAAGCTACTCTCACAAAGGCTATAACTCATATTTATGCCACTTTTGAAGGATTTGTTTTGCAAAATAAGCAAACAAACCCTACCTGAATGAAATGAAATATTTAGAAAGAAGAGGGTAGTTGTAATAACATATATCTGTAATCTCAGCTACTTAGACGGCAGAGAAATGAGAGGTTCACAATCCAAAGACAGGCTGGCCAAAGCTTGAGACTCTATCTGAAAAACAAACTAATAGTACAGTGCTGACCTACCAATTACAATATGGAGAGTTCAATCCTCAGTGCCCCCCCATAAAAAAGCAAAAGTAAATTAATTAGGAAAAGGATTATAGTAACAGTTTAATCAATAGGAGAACTACATAGCTCCTATTAATGTTGAAATAGTTGGTGATAACCAAATTTCCTCTGTAGTAAGACACTGGTGTTATGGGTTTTCTATTGGCAGTACAAAATGAAAACTCCAATTGGGTTGATTCAATTTTGTATTTCTGAATGCGGTCATTACTCTTAGCTTTAAGAGCAGGGTTAAGCTTACTTTTCTCTTCTGAGAAATCATGCTCAAGCCTTTCTACTTAGGACAAGTCCTGCAAACTTCTGAGTATGTGCAGTTGGCTTTATCTTCAATTGTACTGTCATTCTTGGTACTTCTTTCTAATGGAAGTATTTGAATATCATCATCCATAAAGTCAATAAGTGCTAGTGTGATCTGACCCCACCTTAAATGAACAGATCCCATGTGTTCCAATGGTCCGATACCTGGATGCCCTTTCTCCCTCCTTGACTTTTCCAAGCCAAAGGGAAATGGGACAACCATTGACCAATGTCTTAATGTTTATCACCCAAGTCAATATCACACAACTTAGCTAAAATGATTCACTGCTTATTTCCAGTGCCCAGGATTTGTTGTAGGGGCTTCTCGGTCATTGTGGCTACTCAGCAGCAATACAATAGCATCCTTGTAGCAAACCCAAATGCCTTCATAGTGCCAAGTGTCCCCTGAAGGGGGTGGGGAGACAGAGCCACTCTGTTGAGAACTGTTGTACAGCATGAGAGGATGTGTTATTAACTAAGAGGGGATGTCGGGGCTGGGAAGGTGGCTCAGTGGTAGAGCGCTTGCCTTGCATGCCTGAGGCCCTGGGTTTGATTCCTCAGCACCACATAAGTAGAAAAGAAAAAAGAGCCAGAAGTGGCACTGTGGCTCAAGTGGTAGAGTGCTAGCCTTGAGCTAAAGAGCTGAGGGACAGCGCCCAGGCCCAGAGTTTAGGCCGCATGGCCGGACCCAAAAAAATAAAAAAAGATATTTAGTAACTGTTTGTTTGAAGCATCTTGATCCGTAGATTAGGTTACCAGAGTAGATATCATCAGCATAGGAAGAAGGTTCCCTGGGACCTCTATGTGTGAAAGTAGCTTTTCCTCTTGATGTTCCAAACCATTGAAATTCCAAAGGCAGCAAGCACAAATGTGAACCATGCTGTTCTCATTACTGTAGAGGCTTCAATGGAGAGAAGAGAAGCATTTACTTTGGGTCCATGGAATCCTGTCATAGCCCTTGCTAAGGTTTGGACATAAAATGCCTTCACAAGCTAATGTGTTGAATGCTTGGTCCCAAACACTATCTGGGAGGCTGTAAACTTTGGTAAGTGGGACTTAGCTGGAGTAAATTTAGTCACTGGGAACAGGTCCTTAGGATAGCTTGCTTCTGGCCTCTTCTCATCTTTTTTTCTCCATTTTCTCTCCACCATGAGATGAACATATTCTTCCACCACATGTTCCAACTCCTGTGATATCTGTCCAAGGATGTAAAACCAAGCAACCATGGACTGAATCCTCTGAAACCATCAGCAAACTAAATCTTTCCTCCTTTAAGTTGTTTTCTTAGTCTGGCCACAGTAATGTAAAAGTAACTGTATAGACCTCCAGCTACTTCCCCCCCTCCACTCTACTTCATCTTCCTAGGGCTCCCCACAGACTCCCATCAAGGATGGAATCTGTCCAGAAGGCAAGATTAAGTGTATTCTGGAGGACAGAACTGTCCA
Organism: Dipodomys ordii; assembly: GCF_000151885.1. Taxonomy (NCBI): domain Eukaryota; kingdom Metazoa; phylum Chordata; class Mammalia; order Rodentia; family Heteromyidae; genus Dipodomys; species Dipodomys ordii. The sequence goes on from NW_012273024.1 coordinate 3,339, forward strand.
TCTTCTCTAGGTTCCTCCTGAAGTCCAAGTGTTCCCATCTGCCACTGGGGATTTGTGCTGTAGGGAAAGAAGACTGGCTTCTCATGAACATCAGAGACTCTAGCGAAAGTAGTTGTCAATGACTTCAGCAGTAAAGATACCTTGATTCCAACCAACAGGAGGGCTGCTTCAGACTTGTGGTGATGCAGGCAACCAGGGCTTCTGAGCCTTCATGATACAGACAGCTTGCTGTATTAATGCTGGAAAGAGGGGTGTTTGAAGTGCTGAGGACTTGATCCCCTAAACCTGTGATTTTAGTGCTGCAAGTCTATAAGGCCAACTTTGTGCTGAACAGGTAGAGGGTCTCCAAGTCTAAAATGTTCCCTTCTTTCCACTGATGTTTGAAATGTCTTCCACAAGTGCTATGGCTTTCATGTTAGTATCTCTTCAACACTGCATGAAAACTTCTTTCCATTTGGTGGTATTACTAGGCTGGAACATTGGGAATGAGATTAAGTCACTCCAGTGAATAGACTAAGTACCTTTAAAAAAAAGCTGGAGGGAAATAGCTGATGCTCTTTTCTGGTTCCTTCATTCTTTCAATAAATGAGGTCATAGTATTCATCTTTTTTTTCTTTTCTGTCCTTTTGGACATGTGAAGGCACTAAACACCACCATCCATTAAAAAACAAGTCACTATCAGATACAAAACCTGCCAGTGCCTTCGTCTTCAAATTCATTCCCAGGACTATGAGAAGATCTGTTTTTTTGTAAATTACCCAGTCTCCAACATTTTATTTTATCATGAGCAAATACATTCCTTGTATTCCAGAAAACAATATCTTTTAAATTATGATTAGCATTAAGGGTAAACGTGGTTAGCTCCAGGAGAGGGACTATGGCAAGCTGAGTTCACCTCTCTTACTTAGTCTCTTAAAAGCGAAGCTCCTTGTTTGTTAGAAGGATCTCATATCCTTCTCTTTCCTCAATGTCTTAAATGCATGGGGTTCTTCTTTGCTAAAATGATCTCATATTTGCTTCTGGACTAGAAAACTAAAGAAATTAGCCTATGGAAAGGAAGTAAAAGACAGACATTAAAGTGATCAGTAGGGTTAGAGTAGAAAGGGTACAGAAGCAGGAGTGGAATCAGGAAAGAGGAAGGAGAGATTTGGGGGAAATCTGCCTGGTTTGTAAAAAGAAGATTTCAAAAAGGTTATGTTGCACATCAAAAGAAAACTTCCTTTGTGATAGTTGTCTTACAAGATAGAACAAGATTTGAGTCTCTCTCTCTCTCTCTCTCTCTCTCTCTCTGATTTTCTCCCCCCCCCCCCGCACCTTCTGCTTTCTTTCTCTGTTGTCACATGTCTGAACTGGACTGTATTTTTGAGTCTGCCCTCTTGAGGCCCTAAGCATCTCTGTTGTGACTTATCATGTCCATCAACAAGCCCTGTGATTGGGAAGGAGCATAGTGGAGCAGGTATAAACCTGGAAGTAAATCTCAGTTCTGTGACCTTTCAGAAGATGTTAAATTACATCTACCATGTGTTTTATCTACCAAAGGCCAAAGGTTAAGCACTGTTAAATCCATTATCTATTTCTGCAAATGGGTATGATTAGTTTGTGTTACAGATTAGGACCCAGAGACTTAGGCCAAAAAACTTGCTCAGAGACAATCAACCAACCAAGGGTGAAGCTGCTAAGACTTAAAACCCAGATCCACATGGCTTTCTCTAAAGACATCTTTCACCTATTGCCTCGGCCATTGCCCTACTACTTAATACCACCAAGCCTCAATTTCCTTTTATATAAAATGAGAATCAGAATACCCACATCAAAGATTGGTGATCAAAGCAAAAAGTGAAGGTGAGCTGGCACCAAGTCAGTGTTAATTTCACATTTTGCCACCCCTGGGCACAGCAACAACCTGCAAACTAATTTCTTTCTTCTTCTCCTCTTTCTCCTCCTCCCCCTCTCCCTCCCCTCTCCTCCTCCTCCTCTTCCTACTCCTACCACCTCCTCCTCCTCCTCCTTCTGTCATAGTACTTGAACTCAGGTCCTGGACACTATCCCTGAACTTTTTCATTCAAGGCCAGCCATAGCACCACTTCTAGTTTTCTAGTGGTTACCACTTCTAGTTTTCTTTTTTTTTTTTTTT
>NW_012273025.1:0-2180 GCF_000151885.1 Dipodomys ordii
GTGTGTGTGTGTGTGTGTGTGTGTGTGTGTGTGTGTGTGTGTGTGTGTGTGATTCTTGTTATTTAACAACATCTTCTATCTGTATCATCTCAACTTGGCCCAAAATGACTCAAGTGATCTGATCAGAGTGCAGTCACTATATCACTTCCACGTAAGGAAATACCTGAAGGAGGGGCCACCATGATCTGGGGAAGAGAAGGCCCATTGGATAAACATTTTGGGGAAAGTGAGTATTTGTCTGGAGAAACTACTTCCACCAAAATCAATTTCCAAATGGATCAATGTTTCCCTGTGTCCAAACATTACAAAAGAATTTTAAAAAATATGGAGACACTTGAAAATAACCTCAGAATGGAACTTTTCAAATTATGAATGAAATACCAGAAGTCAGAGAAGAAAGCATCCATCAGTATCGCCACAAATAATTCTTTAAAAATTATTTTGGTATTATAAAGATGATGTACAGAATGGTTACAGTTACACAAGGCAGGTAATGAGTACATTTTTTACCATGAATAAAATCTTCATTAAACTGTATACCCCCCCACCAAATATCAATGCTAAAGGCTAATTAAAGGTGGGAAATATTTGTAGGTCATACCCTCCAATGGCAAAGTTACTAAATATGTAAAGAGTTCCTGTAAATCAATAATAAAATGAAGCAGAAAAATGTGCTCAGACTAGGACAGGTAATTCATGGAAAGTGACATAGTGTTTTTATTGATCTGCTTGGTAAATATCACAGTTGGACAAGAGATTGCATTTAGGAGTGATATTCTTGAACTTAATTTTTATCATCAATGGTGGTTAGTCCTTTGTTACTAGTCCAACAGCCAATACTTTTAGAATAAATATACTTAAATTAACAAGAACTATTCTCCTTTTTCTTTTCTCCTCTGCCCTCCAAGTGCCTCACAAACTCTGGCCTAAGAAAACTAACACATGGTAGTAGCTCAATAAATAGTGTTGAGTGAATGAATGAAAGAATGAATGAATGCATGGGACTCAACCTGAAGGGGAATCAGGAAGAACCACTTCTGACTGCCTTTGTCAAGAGTAGATGCTGGCAGTCTAGTCTTCCTGATTTCAGAAAGAGTGTACAAGGATGAGCCATTTGGGCCAGAGGGCGGCAGGAGATGGTTAGACCTAGCCATCTGCTTTTGGACAAGCTCCTTAGATTCTTTGAGTCTCTGTTTCCTGGTCAGTAAAATAAAAGTCATGATAGGTCCCTTCTAAGAGATGGGTGAATACTCAATGAATGGAAGAGAGAACTCTTGTTCACAAGAGAGACTGATGGAGGTGGAGGGCAGGAGAAGAGGTTGCTGGTGGTGGGATGATAGCATTGGGGATGAAGGCAGAAGGAAGAACTGGGAATAGAAATATTAGAGGTGTGTGTATTAGTTCATGTCCAGTTGCTGTAACAAGACACAGCTGGGTACTTATTTTTTTTTAAAGAGCTTACTCAGCTCATCATTTTCGTCATTTCACAACAATACTGTGGGAACCTGAGGGAGGGAGGGGTTACGTGGTGGGGCAGGAAGCCAGACTTAGGGATAAGGCTCTATCTTTCATAACAGTCCCATTGGAGGAAACAAGCTCATCCCTGGACCCCAGCATCAGATCCTTCCCAAGGGATCAATGGCACCTCCCACTAGTTCTCATCTCTCTCTCTCTCTCTCTTTTTTAAATTTTATTGTGAAAATACCGTACAGAGGGGTTACAATTACTTGGGCAAGGTAATGAGTACATTTCTTATCAAGCATAGTTGCCTCCTCCTTTGTTTCCCCTTACCATCCCTTCCCATTTTCCCCTCCTCCATCCTCCCTCTCCCCTCTCCCCCTGCGCCAAAGCTGTAAAGTTTGTTTTTCGACATAACATCTTGCACATCTCATTGTTGCAGTAGGTCCACCTGTATCCCTATTTACACAATTTGTTTTTTTCCCTTTTTCTCCACAAATTATAACAGCATCAAATACAGTGAAAACAGGGATTATAATGTAGGGGGGGGGACATACAAAGCAACAAGGAGCTATCTTATAAATATGTTAGAAACAATTGCAACAAAGAAAAACCATTTGAATCCTTATCTTGGGGTTCATTTTGCTTAACATCAACTTATCTGACCATTTCTGCTTGTCTCAGACATATACTAGTTATTGCAAATAAGGGAAACCATGGGA
>NW_012273026.1:0-2621 GCF_000151885.1 Dipodomys ordii
GAAGGAAGGAAGGAAGGAAGGAAGGAAGGAAGGAAGGAAGGAAGGAAGGAAGGAAGGAAGGAAAAAGAGATTTTTCAAGGAAATGCAAATTCAATTTGCTCATCAGCTGGGAAAAAAAGGTATTTCTTAGCTTCTGCAAATAGGGAGAAGAAGGAAACTTGGTTCTAGCTATGTGGTATGGAAAATGATAAATTAAAAAAAAATAGGCTCACCTCACTGGCCTCCTTCATTTCTGAGATCACCTCTAATAGATTCCTTTATATTTCTAAAAGGCCCAATTTAAAATACAACTGCATCACATTCTCTAGTTTCTCTCCTTTTTACAAGAAATTTGTTTACCTCTAATACTGTTCTCCTCCATTGTTTTCCAGTACAATATGTGTAAATGTAGCAAGCTTGGTGAAACATCTCAGAGTCAACTCTATGCAGCAGAATTTCAATACTGAATGCATTTAATTGTCCTCTAATTCTTAGAAAACTGATAACCATGGCTGTACTGCCAGTTTATATGTTTGCAGAACAGGTTTTCCCATGCTGAATTAAATAAACTATTCTCATTTCCAGTCAATGCCCATTTCCTACTCTTCAAAACTTATAAAGTATGTCACTGTATTGCTAAGGAATGAGAATTTAGAAATCATAAGCTTTAGTTTTCTTTTTCTTTTGCCATCATGCTATTCCACTATTTTCCCCTGGATTTCAGGTGATATGCATACCAAGAGGTATGCCCAAGAGTAGAAACGCCATGTGATTGTAACCTACAATGCAGTAGTCACATCAGTTTTAAAATCACCTTCACTGAGGTATAATATATAAACATAGAAATATGACATAACTGCACCCATTTTAAGAGTATAATGAATCTTTATAGAAGTATACATTTGTACAGCTTCCACACTAGAGAAGATATATATAATACATTTTCACTGTTCCAAAAACTTGACTTATGTCTCTTTAAAGCTACCCTCTCCACACCTGACTCTGGGCAGTGGATAATCTTATTTTTGTCAATAGAGATTGTATCTGCTCTGAAATTTAATGAATGGAATCAGAAAATATATACTTATATGTTCATGGTTTCTTCAACTCAAGGTTAAGTTGTTGATATTCATCCATGTTATGATATATTTGATATTCGCTACTATTTATTACTAAAACCATGATATGATTTAGACACATCATAATTTGTTTATCCATTTACCTTTTGATAAACATTTTGATTATTTCCAGTTCTTGGTTATTTTGAACAAAGGTGCCAAGGCAAATGTAACAAGCCTGTATGTACATATGCTTTCAAATCTCTTGGGTAAATACCTAGGGAAGAACCACTGGCAAGGATATGAACACGTTTATTTCAAAAGTTGTCAAGTGTCGCCCCATGAGTATGATATGAAGATTTCAGTTGTTCTAAGTCTTTACCAACATTTGCTTTTGTCACTCTTTTAATTAGTTAATTACAGAGAGACTCTCCCTATAGTTTTAAGTTATATCTCCAGGAGGATGAAAAATGTTGAGCAAATGTTCATGTGCTGTTGCCTTATTTGTATATCTTCTTTTGCAAATAAATTTCCTATTCTTTTTTACTTGGGTTAACTTATTAGCTCCTTAGTCTAGATCCATGTCATATATGTGTATTTTTTCTCCCAGATACATGTATTATTAATTTTTTCTTTTTTTTTCTTCTTTTGTGCTGGTACTTGGTCTTGAAGTTAGACTTTTATGCTTATTTACCTCAGGAGGAATAGTCCAATGCTAGTTATTCTGACATACTCAAAAGAAAAGCAGGCCATGATTCAAAACCAAGAACATGAAAAAATGATGTTTAAACTTCCTCTATATTTTCCATCCAACTTTCTAACCATATGACATTCATATTTATAGAATATATTAGGGAATTTAGTATTTTAAGCCTGAAAAGCCACCTAATTGACTTGGCCATGTACAACATTGTACAGATCTGAGATTGACTAAGAGAGCTGAATGACTAGTGATCAAGCCTTCTCCATCTTGCTGCCTTTGAACCTGGTCCTTAGCTTTACTGGATGTTTTACTGAGTCTGTTTTCAACTTTGTATCATGGAGGAGTCTGGACAGTAAATAAAAAATTACATTTAAATAGCCTACTACTTTTGTTCTACCAAAACATCCAGGAGGCCAGGCGCCAATAGCTCACACATGTAATACTATGTATTCAGAAGGCTGGGATCTGAGGATCATGGTCCAAAGTCAACCCAAGCAGGAAAGTCTCTGAGACTCTTATTTCCAATTAACTACCTAAAAGCCAGAAGTGGAGCTGTAACTCAAGTGGAAGAGTGCTGGCCTTGAACAAAAATAGCCCAGCAACAGTTCCCAATCCCTGCGTTCAAGACCTAGGACCAGCACATGAATGTGCACATGTGTACACACACACATACATATACAAATGTCAGGGAGATTTCTGCATCCTCTACTGGAAAAGTAGAATCAAGTCTCAATAATGCCTTTTTTGGGGAAGAGGGGATCCGGTCATGGGGCCTGAACTCTGGGCCAGGGCACTGTCCCTCAGCTCTTCAGCTCAAGGCTAGCGCTCTACCACTTGAGCCATAGCACCACTTCCAGCTTTTTTTCTTTTTGCTTATGTGG
>NW_012273027.1:0-1712 GCF_000151885.1 Dipodomys ordii
AGGAAGGAAGGAAGGAAGGAAGGAAGGAAGGAAGGAAGGAAGGAAGGAAGGAAGGAAGGAAGGACCTCTAGGTCCAGATGACTTCACTAGAAAATTCTACTAGACATTTAGGGAAGAAACAATATGAATTCTAAACTAACTTTTCTTATATCCAGAATATGCAAACAACTTTCAAAATTCAGTAAGAAAATCATCTCTGAAAATAGGTGCCAGAGGTGACTAAGCTTCACCCAAGAGGATTTGCTGATGACAAGTCCATAAAATATGAGCTATTAAACAAAAGTAAAAAACATAATGAGATAACACTGCACATCTATTAAAAAGACTGCTGATATCAAATGATGATAGCAATGTGGAACAACTGGAACTTTCTTATGCCACTAGGAGCAATATAAATGGCACAACCACATTGCAAGACTGCTTTCTTAGTATATTAAATGCATTCTTTCTTAGTGTGCTTTCTTAGTATATTAAATACACACTTAAAAGAGTATTCAGCCATTCTATTCCTAGGTATTCACAACCCAAGACAAATGGAAATGTATGTCCAAACAAAGGCTTGTACATGAATGCTCACCACCACTTTATTGGTAATAGGCAAAACCTAGAAATAACCTAAATGTCATCAATAGGTCAGTGGATTAATAAACTGCAGGTTATCTAAACTGATCACTACTCAGCAATAAAAAGCAGTGAGCTCTTTCTTATAGACAACAGAAAAGTCTCAAAGAACTGCAGTAAGTGGAAGAAAAAAGTTCATACTGTATGATTATCTTAATTTAAAGTTCTAGAAAATGCAAACTAAATGTACAGTCATAGAAGAGTGGTGGTTGCTTGTGAGGGTGTATGGGGGGGTGAGCCATAAAGAGGATTTCAGAGAGGCAGGAGAGAACTTTTGGATGGTGATGGGTACCTTTGATCACTGTGGTGTGATTTCATGCATGCACACGTTAGTCCAAAGGGAATACTTTCAACATTCGCGGCTTATGATATGTACCTCCATAAAGCTCCTAGGAAAAATGCATGTAGTGGGCACAGTGAGTCTGGTTGTGTTAGAAATGTCTTCTCTTCAGTCCTTAGACTACACTTACGGGGGTTTGGTAATGTGATCCGGTTATGCCCTTAGGAGAACACACCGGTGGTTAGGAGGATGTCACATACCAAGGGTACCCAATCAGTCAATGGCAGCTCGAGCTCGCTTCTCACTCCGGACCGTGCCTTTGTGACAGGAAGACACACGATGCAGCCGAGAGGCCCCCTAACGTGCTGAGCGTCCTCGTGTTCGCTATGCAGATCCCCACGAGCCCGGAGGAAGCCGTGGCAAGGATCGTGCCTGCTTCCCAGGTGGAGACGCCCAAGATCTCAGGCTCTAAGGTGACCTCTAGACCTCTCGGGACCTGGAGGTCGTCGGGGAGGAAGGTCACGCCGCAGCTCGCGCTCCCCGCCGGGGTGGGCCGGCCGGTGCGGTGCAGCAGTGGCTTCGCAAAGGTGGTGTAAATTGGAGCTCCGGGTGCTTGGCGATGTCAGAAACTCAAGCCCCTGAGGACAGACAGACAGACCTGGTGTGGACGAGGGCCGCGGAGCACCGAGTCCACAGCACCTCACCTCTTGGGTGTCGCTGCGGGTGGGGCGGGACGGGGCGCAGTCTGTCTCACCGTCCTTCGGTCCGTCCCGCGGCTGTCCCGTGGCGGGCTTGAGTGCGGCCCCTCCCG
>NW_012273028.1:0-3716 GCF_000151885.1 Dipodomys ordii
TGGTTAGCATGCATCAGTTGTATAAAGGAGCTTAACTGTGGTATTTTCATAGCATACAATCTATCCAGATCAGATTCACTCATTTCCCCTCCCCACATCTGAAACAATTTTTAATAGTTTATGTTCTATTTTCATTGGTGTGTGTGTGTGTGTGTGTGTGTGTGTGTAGGGTACCTTGACTATATCCACCCATCCTTCACCTCCCCCTTCCACTGGTACCCACACCAAAATAAAATGTTTTACTTTCTTGTCATTCTTTGTTTTTGTTTTTTGTCAGTCGTGGGGTTTGAACTCTAGGCCTGGGCACTGTCCCTCAACTCTTCAGCTCAAGGCAAGTGCTCGACCATTTGAGCCACAGCACCACTGCTTATTTTCTGGTAGTTATTGGAGATAAGAGTCTCACGGACTTTGCTGCCTAAGCTGGCTTTGAACCCCATACTCAGATCTCAGCCTCCTGAGTAGTTAGGATTACAGGCATGAGCCACCGGCACCCAGCTTTGTCATTCATTTTTAAGGACCAGATTCTTCATACAAATGTAACATTGTCTTTCTTGGCTTCTTATTTTTCTTCCATCAATTTTTATTGCAAATGACATAATCTCATTCTTCTTTATGACTGACTAGTCTCCATTGTGTGTATATATACCACATATTTTTATTCACTCTTCAAGTGATGGACACCTAGGATGATTCCATGTTTTGGCTCTTGTGAATAGTTCCCTATAAACATGAGTGTGCAGGTATCTAGACTATATGTTGACTTAGATATATGCTCAAGATATATGCTCAAGAATGATATAGATGGCTCCTATGGTAGTTTAACCTTTAGTTCCTAAGGAACTTCCATAATGATTCCATAGTAGCTGCTTGCACTGACATTTTCACAAGCAATATATAAAAATTCCTTTTTCCTTATATGCTCAAAAGCATTTGTGTGTGTGTGTGTGTGTGTGTGTGTGTGTGTTGTTTGTTTGTTTTTGTGCCAGACCTGGGCCTTGAACTCGGGGCCTGGGCACTGTCTGTGATCATTTTTGCTCAAGGCTAGTGCTCTACCACTTGAGCTTCACTTCCACTTCTAGCTTTTCTGGTAGCTAATTAGCACTCACAGACTTTACTATGCAGCCTGGCTTCAAATAACAATCCTGAGATCTCAGCCTCCTAAGTAGCTAGGATTATAGGTCATGAGCCACCTAGGCTCTGTATGTTTGTGTTCTTATGGTAGCCATTCTGACAGGTGAGATGGAAGTCCAATATTGTTTTAAATTTCTTTTTAAGAGTAAGGAAATTAGAACACTTGTCTTATTCTTGACTATAGAGAAGTGTTAGTTTTTCCTATTTAGGACATTCCTGGCTATAGGTTTACCATCCATTACCTCTTCTATGTTGGGGTATGTTCTTTCCATTCCTAACTTCTTCGACACTTTTAACATGAAGAAGTGTTGAGTTTTGTTCACAGGAAATACCACATGATTTTTGTCCGTTTCTCTGTTTATGTGCTAAGTTAGATGAACTGAGTTCTGTATGTTGAAGCTTGCATCCTGGAATTAAGCAACTTGATCATGTTGTATCATCCCTTCACCATGTTGTTGAATTTGCTTTGCAAATATTCGGGAAGTTTTGCATCTATGTTCATCAGGATGCAAATCTAAATTCAACAGATGAGAGAAAGAGTGTGATATTTTTCTTTCTGAGTCTGGCTTGTTTTGCTCAATGTGATCATCTCCAGGCCCATCCATTTGCTTGGAAAAGTTCCCTTTTGTCAGATTGTTTGATTACATGTGATTTCTCATGTGCTATAAATGATACAACATGGAGCATCCTAACACATGAATTCCTTTCTATCAAATTATTTGTTTTTGAATGAATTTACAGGGTAAGAATGCCTGAGTCAAAGGAAACAAACATTTTATGACAATTCTCAGATATTATTATTGCTATTCCAAGCAGCTACACTCAGCATGCCTCTAACAGTTTGTGAGAATCTTTTAGTGCATTGCCATCTTTTTCTGTTTATGTGGGACTGAGGACTCGAACCCAGGACTTCATACATGCTAGGCAAGCACTCTACCACTAAGCCAACTTCCCAGCCCCATAGTTTTGTGTGTGTATGTGAGAGAGAGAGAGAAAGAGGGGGGGGAGGGAGGGAGAGAGAGAGTGTGTGTGTGTCCTGGGGTTTGTTCTCAGAGCCTGGGTACTGTCCCTGCGCTTTATTGCACTCTACCACTTGAGCCACAACTCTACTTCTAGCTTTGTAATTGGGCAGGGGCATGGGGGAGAGGGATGAGGTGGTTAAGTGGAGATAAGAATCTTATGGAGGGGCTTGGTAGGTGGCTCAGTGGTAGAGCGCTTGCCTTGCATTCATGAGGCCCTGGGTTCGATTCCTCAGCACCACATGAGCAAAAAGAAAAAAGGCGGAAGTGGCGCTGTGGCTCAAGTGGTACAGCGCTAGCTTTGAGCTGAAGAGCTGAGGGACAGCACCCAGGCCCAGAGTTCAGGCCCCATAACCAGACCTCCTCCCCCACTCCCCGCCAAAAACAAAAAAACAAAAAAAAAAAATCTTATGGATTTTCCTGCCTTGACTGGTTTTGAACTATGATCCTCAGATCCCTGGCATTTAAGTAGATAAAATTACAGATGTGAGCCATCAGACCCCAATATTGAATTGTATAGTTCTAAAATCAGGTATGATCAGATTAATATCATTATTAGAATGGATGTTTGCTACATTTTTTTATAACAAGTTGAAATAGCCCTGAAGTCAAAGCTACATATCTTGGGAAATTCGCATTAAATAAGATTCATGATTAAGTAGCTGGAAAAAGGGCATATTTCTGGAGTTTTATATTAAATGAGGAATAATAATGACTACTTTTGCTAAAGAATCCAAAGAAGGAAGATGTTATATCTCCAAACCCTTAGGGAATATATCATCATTTATTTGTATAATAATTCAATATGCATTTTTAAAACCTTCTGGTCTTAACCCATCTAATGAAAGCTAATCTTTAAAGTGACTTCATTAGAGGGTGAGACCTTTGGAGGTAGATGAAAGATTTTAAAAAAGAGTAATCTAATCTAAGCAGGGTGCTGTTGGCTCACACCTGTAATCCTAGCTACCTAGGAGGCTGAGATCTGAGGATCACAGTTCAAAGTCAGTCTAGGCAGGAAGTCCATGAGAATTTTTTTGTTTTTTGTTTGTTTTTTTTATTTATTTTATTGTGAAAATACTTTACAGAGGGGTTACAATTACATGGGCAAGATAATGAGTACATTTCTTATCAAGCTCAAGCATTGTTGTCTCCTCCTTTGTTTCCCTTTCCCATCCCTTCCCATCCCCCCCTGCTCCCCTAAAGTTGCAAAGTTCGTTTTCCACATAACAACTTGTACATCTCATTGTTGCAATGGGTCCACCTGTATCCCTATTTAAACAATTTATTTTTTTCCTTCCCCTCCACAAATTATATCAACATCAAATACAATGAAGGCAGGAGTTATACCGTGGGGGGAGGGACATACAAAGCAATAAAGAAATCATCTTATAAATATGTTAGAAACAATCTCAAGAAAGAAAAAACATTTGAATACTTATCTTGGGGTTCATTTCACCCAACATCAACTTATCTGACCTTTTCTGCTTGTCTCAGACATATACTAGTTATTGCAAATAAGGGAAATCATGGGACCTATGTTTCTTTGGGCCTGGCTTACTTCACTTA
>NW_012273029.1:0-1686 GCF_000151885.1 Dipodomys ordii
CCAATGAAAAAGCTTCCTTATTCTAAGCATATAAATACCCCTGTGTGAAAAATAAAATTTGGCAGCTTGATCAGAATCCTTGTCTTGCTGTCCTTCTTCGTGTCTCTTGTCACTTCATTCCTTCTCGCTTAGGTTCATTGCCCTGGTTGAAGTCCTGCAGGTGGGGACATTAGATGAATTTGTTGATTGTATGCATATATGTTGATATATTTACAGTTATCTGTGTCTTGCTCCCAGACTGTGTTGACAACTTAAATTTTCTCCTTTGGCTCTGGTTTAGAAACCCCTGCATGTGTTCACATGCAGAAGCTCTCAACCCTCAACCCAATCTTAGTGCTTCTGACAGTGTCTGTTCTGGTGGTGGAAGATATGAGAATAGCAGCAATTTGCTATTTCCCTGTGACTGGCTTCCTATCAGAGTATTTAGGAGAGATGAAGATAAGTGAGCTAGAATAAGTGTTCTTGAAAAAGACCAGAAGAATGAATCTCTTCTCCATCTCAGGACACATGATTTGAGAAACTAGTCATTAAACCAAGTTCACAATTTATATCTAAATAGCAAGGGATTTCTTTTCTTGTTATGTTTAAGTGCATTGGTTATATCTACTCTATGCCACTTTAGGAAAAACTTGCCCCAGATCAAATGTCTGTCTTCTATCTTGTGTGCAAAATGATTATCCCAGGTATTGTCTCTGTCATATATAATAACATGAAAATATAGTGTTAAAAATAGAGTGTTAAAAACTCTAGTGTTAGTAGTATTCTAAGAATAAATATTTGGATATTTGATGCCAGAAAGATTAATATTATGGGATTCGTTATCAGTTCTTAAGACTCAAATACTTAACAAATTTTGCTATTGTTGTATGTTGTTTAATATGATTCTTAGAATAGTCATAAGATTCAGTTATAGTTGTCCATCTTATGACACATATATTAGAACTCAGAATGATTAAATAATTTTCTTAGTATCATAGATTGTTTGATTAATAGATCATTCAATTGGTAGGGTCTATATTCAAATGTGTCAAATGCCAAAACTTGAACTCTTTTTATTTTGCCATATTATGTCACTGGTAGAGTAAGAAGTTTATTTGTTAGTTGAGATCATACTTGTTTTCTTTATTAAGATTAGCCTGTACATTTCTTCCACCTTATATATTTATAAATATGTACACATTAGTGAAATGTTTTGCATTGCTGAGTAGTCATTTGTTATGCTTAAATAATTGGTCTTAACATTTTCCATCATTGTTAGGAAGCTCAGCTTTCCTAATTTAAACTGTGTAAAGTTACACCTAAATTGGTTTCTATTATTTCTGAAACCAACTATTAGGAATGAATCAGTCATTAATTTATGCTAAGTCAAAAATTTAAATAGCTAGTCTTTCTCAGGTATAAAGTATGCTTCAGCATTTGGGTCTTAATATGTTTGAATTGCTCTGGTATCATGTACTGATTTGGTTACCAATCCTAAAGGACAAGAGATATACCACTATAAAGCAAAGGAAAAAGAAAAAAAATTACATTCTGAATCTATGTGGTCTAGATCAAAAGAAACATTGAAAATAAATTCAAACAAGAAATCACTTTTTTTTTTTTTGGGTCCGGTCGTGGGGCCTGAACTCTGGGCCTGGGTGCTGTCCCTCAGCTCTTCAGCTCAAGGCTAGCGCTCTACCACTTGAG
>NW_012273030.1:0-3417 GCF_000151885.1 Dipodomys ordii
TCAGCTCAAGGCTAGCACTCTACCACTTGAGCCACAGCACCACTTCTGGCTTTTTTCTGCTTATGTGGTGCTGAGGAATCGAACCCAGGGCCTCAGACATGCACTCTACCACTGAGTCACCTTCCCAGACCCAGTCTCTGAAATTCTTATCTCCAGTAAACTACCAGAAAACCAGAAGTGGTACTGTGGCTCAAGTGGTAGAGCACTCACCTTGAACTAAAGAGCTGAGGGGCAGTGCCCAGGCCCAGAGTTCAAGCTCCACAACCACCACCACCACCAACAAAAAGTATAGAGCAACTCAGGAATTCTGCCTGTGTAATTCAAACAGCTTTTCCAGCAAATGTTGTAGGAGGACTTAAGCCCAGGACATAACTCAGTCTCGAAAACTAAAATAGAGCAAATATAGCCTTGATAACCTCTCTGGTACTGGTATCTCTTCATGGACACAAAGCCTAAGATCTCACTTCTTAGGCAAAAGACTTAAATAAGTTCAAATGGGGAACTGTTCCTTCTCACCCACCTGCCCCCTGTTCTGCCTCTGAACTCTCTCCTTTTCCTGTGTCCAGTGTGCATGTTCAGGCTTACCCTAAGGGAAGGTTGTGGACCAGATCACGGGAGGCACTGTAGGAAGACCAAGGGGTGGAGGATGCTTGGGTTGGTATGGTTCTCTGATTGGCTAGAGGTGGTTCTTTTGGCTTTCTCTGTTGTCTGTGAGTTATGTTTAGTTGGACTTAAATGTGTCAGTGTTTATTTATGTGTGTGTATGTGCATGTGCACCAGTACTAGGGACTGAACTTAGGGACTTGTGCTGTCTTAGCTTTTTCACTCATGGCTAGTGTTGTACCACTTCAGCCATGCCCCCACTTTTGACCTTTAGCTGATTATTTGGAGGTAAGAGTTTATGGATTTTCCTTCCCAGCCTGGCTTTGAACCTGGATCCTCCTATCTCAGCCTCCTGAGTAGCTAGGATTATGGCATGAACCACTATTGCCTGGCATGATTATAATATTTTATCTTGTGTACTTTTGTTTTAGTCTCAGTTGCAAATCCTGGGAGGACAAGGGCCCCATCCCCATTCAGTGTACTCAGCTTACCCTAGATAGTTAAAATCTACGCTACCTCAAATCCCAGTATAACAGTTAAGAAGTTTTCCGCTCAGATATTATGGGTGCACACTGTAATCCCAGCTACTTTAGAATCAAAAGCAGGAGGATCTCATGTTTGAGGTCAGCCTGGGCTAGAGATTGAGACTCAAACAGAAAAGAAAACAAAAAGACAGCCAGGTGCTGGTGGCTTACGCCTGTAATCCTAGTTACTCAGGAGGCTGAGATCTGATGATGGGGGTTCAAACCAGCCCAGGCAGGAAAGTCTGTGAGACTCTTATTGCCAATTAATCACCAGAAAAACATAAGTGGTTCTGTGGCTCAAATGGTAGAACGCTAGCCTTGAGCTGAAGAGCTCATGGACAGTATCCAGGCCCAGAGTTCAAGTCCCACGACCAACAAAACAAAAAAAAAAGAACTTTGGTCCTCACCCATATAAAAACCCCTGTTGAGCCAGGCACTGGTGACTCACACATGTAATCCTACCTACTCAGGAGGCTGAGATCTGAGGATCACAGTTCAAAAGCAGCCCAAGCTGGGTGCCAGTGGCTCACACCTGTAATCCTAGCTACTCAAGAGGCTGAGATCTGAGGACTGCGGTTCAAAGCCAGCTCAGGCAGGAAAGTCCATGAGACTCTTATCACCAATTAAGCACCAGAAAACCAGAAGTAGTGCTGTGGCTCAAGTGGTAGAGCACTAGCCTTGAGATGAAGAGCTGAGGGACAGCCCAGAGGTCAAGCCCCATGACTGACCAAAACAAAACAAAACAACAACAACAAAAACGCAGCCCAGACGGGCAAGTCCATGAGACTCATCTCCAATGAACCACAGAAAACCAGAAGTAACTCTATGACTCAAAGTGGTAGAGCACTAGCCTTGAGATGAAGAGCTGAGGGACAGCCCAGAGGTCAAGCCCCATGACTGACCAAAACAAAACAAAACAACAACAACAAAAACGCAGCCCAGACGGGCAAGTCCATGAGACTCATCTCCAATGAACCACAGAAAACCAGAAGTAACTCTATGACTCAAAGTGGTAGAGCACTAGCCTTGAGTGAAAAAGCTCAGGGACAGTGCCCAGGCATGTAGCTCAGTGCTTGTCTGGTAGTAGAGTCATGTATGTGTCTAAATTAAAATTCTTAGAAAGAGCTGGGTGCCAGTGGCTTATGCTTGTAATCCCAGCTACTCATGAGGCTCAGATCAAGGTTTGGAAGCCAGCTGGGGTAGGAATCTACAAGAGTCCTATCTGCCTTTAACTAGCAAAATGTTGGACTGGTGGTATGACTCAAGTAGTAGAGCATCAGAAATGAGCAAAAAGGGTAAGATGGTACCAACACCAAAAAATAAGCATAAATAGGGGCTGGGAATGTGGCTTAATGGTAGGTAGAATGCTTGCCTAGCATGCAAGAAATCCTAGGTTTGATTCCTCCGTACCACATAAATAGAAAAAGCCGAAAGTGGTACTAGGCTTCAGCAAAAGAAGCTCAGGGACAGTGTTCAGGCCCCGAGTTCAAGCCTCAGGACTGGCAAGTAAAAAACAAAAAAAAAACATAAATATAAGCCATTGTTTCCCTTCTTATTCATGGTGTTAGATATTTTTCTCTACCAGCACATGTATAAAAATTGCCTATTTCAAATAGCTCCAAATATTCCCTTAAATGGGTGCCTCTGGTTATTTTGCCAGCAAAAAGAAAAAGAAGCTGGGTGCCAGTGGCTCACGCCTGTAATCCTAGCTACTCAGGAGGCTGAGATCTGAGGATTGCAGTTCAAAGCCAGCCTGGGCAGGAAAGTCGGTGAAACTCTTATCTCCAATAAACAACCAGAAAACCGCAAGTGGTGCTGTAGCTCAAGTGGTAGAGCTCTAGCCTTGAGCTGAAGAGCTGAGGGACAACGCTCAGGCTGAGTTCAAGCCCCATGACCGACCAAAAAGAAAAAGCCATCATGGCGAATTTTTGACTGTTGTCTGTGAACTTAACTATCAAGCCCTTTTGTGGGTATAATAGTAATTGCTCCCTGTTCCTTGTAACTTGAATTAAATAACTACAGACATTTTTTGGTATGTGTATGGCACTGAGGATACCTGTAGCCACTCCTACTTTTCAGTCTAAAATATGATTTTCAAGTCTCTGAGGATATTTGCCCTCAACTATAGGTGGTTTGATGAGAGGGATGGAGTTATTCTTAGCAGGGAATTGGTGCACAGCAGCGTTTTTTTTACCCAAGGATACACCTGAGGATAGAGAAGTTGGCTGCTCGAACGTGAGTGAGCATGGCAGTCCACATCATAGTTTTTTTACTTTTTTTTTTTTTTTTT
>NW_012273031.1:0-1227 GCF_000151885.1 Dipodomys ordii
CTGTGGCTCAAGTGGTAGAGTGCTAGCCGTGAGGAGGGACAGTGTCCAGGCCTTGAGTTCAAGCCCCAGGACTAGAAAAAAATTATCAAAAACCCAGCAAAAAGCTAGGCTGTAAGCGTGACTCAAGTGATAGATATCAGCTAAGCAAACAAGACAAAAGAGCTAGAGATGCTCATGCCAAATCCTCAGACTGCAATCATTATTTTTTAAATGTGTGTGTGGCTTAACTATAGGATATGATTCTGTTATCTGATTATTGCTTTGTTGTTTTCTTTTCAAAGACAAGGTCTCATAGGTGGCCTAGAACTTACTATAGCTATCCCAATCTGGTTTCAAACTTACAACCCTCTTCCCTCAGTCTCCTCAGCGATGAAAGGCATGTGGCATCATGACTTGCCCAAAATACTTCCCATTACAAAAAAAAAGAGGCAAAAAGGGACAAACAAGGTAAGTATATTTGAAAACGAAATGCTTCTAGATATGAAAATCCATGAACCCTGCTGGAAAAAATGATAGAAAGAAATCATTATACAATATATTCACAAACACCTCAAAGACATCAGAACAAATTATCTGTGAGGATCAGCTCTCATCAGATGGAACCTAATTTTGTCTCATGACAGAATGATAGACCTGGCAGATCAGATGGAAAAGATAAATATAATGTCCTGACTTCAGCAACAACTCTTCTCCTGTACCATATGGTATTGTCATCAGAAGGCAGGGGAGAAGAAAGAAGGAAAGGAAGAAGAGAAGAAAAAAGAAAGGAAAGGAGGGAGGGAGGGAAAGGTAGTTAAAGGGAAGGGAAAAGAAGAGGAGAGATAAGAAAATAAAAGAAAATACCCCAGTACAGACTAGATTCTCAGTAGCATAAAATTACATAGCATACTTTTCCTCCTCATGGCTCATTATCAACAAAACTACAGGCAATATGTTTACTTGTCCCTTGACTCAGGGTGGAACTAATACCTGAAATGTGCCATTTTCTTCCAGAAGAGGATAGGAGAAGAGCCGTGTGTCATCAGAATATACTTAGCAAACTAAGAAAGTGGTCAAAACCAAGCCAAGCCAGGCACCAGTGGCTCACAGCTGTAAGCCTAGCTACTCAAGAGGCTGAGATCTGAGGATCACGGTTCAAAGCCAGCCGGGGCAAGAAACTCTATGAGACTCTTACCTCCGATAAATGACCAGAAAACTGAAAGTGGCACTGTGGCTCAAGTGGTAGAG
>NW_012273032.1:0-2525 GCF_000151885.1 Dipodomys ordii
AAAAAAAAAAAAAGTTCTCAAGACTCTTTCTTAACTGAAGGTGCTAGGAAGCTTTGAAAACTAGGAGGATCACGGTCTACTTGGGCAGGAAGTGAGACCTATCTCAAAAATAACCAGGGCAGTCCAGGCACTGGTAATCCCACTACCTAGGAGGCTGAGATCTGAGGATCATGGTTTGAAGCCAGCCCAGAGAGAAAAATCTGTGATTCTAATCTTCAACTAATCAGCAAAAAGGGCAGAAGTGAAGGTATGGCTCAAGTGGTAGGATGCCAGCCTGAGCAAAAAAGCCAAGTGACAGCACAAGGCCCTGACCTGCACACAGACGGCTCTTGATACAGTATCTGATTCATGCTGAACTGTCAGAAAGCAAGTTATGGTTGCCTGTCAGAGGCCAAACCCAATCAGGTTCTTCGCTCCTTGGTCTGTAGTTCTGCATTTGTATCAGCAAAGCACCATTATGGATTTAGGCTGTCTATCACAGTGGGTTGTTCTGGAAGGTACAGAATAGCACCTTCCATTCTTCTGTCCCCAAGAATAGTACTTGATTGGGTGGAGGGAGGGGGAGGGGTGAGGGAGGGGGGAATAGCATGGAAGAATGGTAAATACAACAAATGAGAGAGATGGGGGGGTGGGAAGCGGGAGAGAGAGAGAGGAGAAAGGAAAGACTGTGCTCAAGGCCAGTCTGGGCACAAAAAGTCTTGAAAATCTGGTAGTATGGTTCAAATGGAGAGTGCCAGCCTAATAAGCACGAGGCCCTGAGTTCAAATCTCAGTACCACTAACAAACAAAAAAAAAACCCTCCAAGCTGTTGGAGGTGTAGTTCAAGTGTAGAGCACTTGTATAGTGCGGTGAGACCGTGGCTTTAACCTGTAGTACTGGAGAGAACAAAAGGGGCCGGCGTGTGTGAGGCGAGACTGGTGCAAGAATTCCATAGGCTCCACAATGACCCCCTATTTCCTACAGGGAGTTGTGCAAAGTGAGCCTGAAAACCCCAGGAGCAGCAGAGACAGGCCGGAGGCCAGGGGAGCAGCGCCCGCCCCACCTCGTCCACCACCCATCTCCACTGGAAGAGATTGACTGGTGGTGAGAAAATAGGACTGGTTTTACTGCTTGATTGCTCATTCTGTCAAGACAGTATGCCTTTTCACTGAGTTCCCAGACACTTGCGGAACTTAAAATAGTTCTTGGGGCAATGTTTTCTCATGAATATGTTTTGCAAACTGTGAACATACCTTACCTGTATTTTCAATTCAACCAAGGGATCAGGACTCAGTTCAGCCCAATGTGATCTCACTCCACAACCCCGGCAAGGACCACCACCCCCACCAGCCTCTCTTGTGGCTCAGATCCCAAGGTGCCTGCTCTCCTCTGTGGCCCTTGAGGCCGTGTGGCGTGGGCTGGGAGTGTGGGCAGGGCCGGCGCCTGGGGGCTCACCTCAGCTCTGACTATCCTGTCCACGATGGTCTCCAGTGTCTCCAGCTTACTGCACTTCACGACCCCTTCAAAGTACTGTGATCGGTGCAGCAGTGCCTGAGTCACGGTCACGTCTAGGTTATTGTACGTTTTCTCAGCAGCGAGGTTCTGGAACAGGGATACAGAATACCTCACACCCTTCGCGATAACCAGTGTGCGGGACACAATTCGATTGTTAAAAACTTTAATGTCATGCTGGGCGCTGGTAGCTCACGCCTATAATCCTAGCTACTCAGAAGAGTGAGATCTGAGGATCGCGGTTTAAAAAGCCAGCCTAGGCAGCAAAGTCTGTGAGACTCTTATTTCCAATAAACCACCAGAAAACCAGAAGTGGCGCTGTGGCTCAAGTGGTAGAGCACTCGCCTTGAGCTGAAGAGTGCAGGGACAGCGCCCATGCCCAAAGTTCAAGCCCCACAACCGACAAAAACAAAACAAAAACTTGAATGTCTAATTTGGGCCCCAGCGTACTCTTTCTAGCTTGCATTAGGCCACCTGTAAGGTTATTCATCAATTGCCATTCAGGATTTCCCACTGGACGTATACCCTAATTATGAAGCCATGCTGGCAAGTTTTGAAAGCCCATCCTGCCTACCAGAGCTTTTTCCATTCATTTGAACTGAGAGTGACTGAGAGAATTCCCGTGTGGACAGGAGCAGGGGTGGTTCCTGCTGGGGGCGGGGAGCCATGACCCCGCAGTCCCCCCAACCCCCAACATCAATGATGAACAGGGCTGGGAAGGCCCCTGCATGTGAGCGGTCTCGGGTTCTGGTTCATTTGCATGGCTCCCCTTCAACCACGAGTTTAAGGAACATTATTTCTTTGGTGGCATTGCTTATATTAAGAGTTAAGACAGCAGCCGGGCGCTGGTGGCTCACGCCTGTAATTCTAGCTACTCAGGAGGCTGAGATCTGAGGATCGCGGTTCAAAGCCAGCCCAGGCAGGAGAGACCGTGAGACTTCTATCTCCAATAAACCACCAGAAAACCGGAAGTGGCGCTGTAGCTCAAGTGGTAGAGCGCTTGCCTTGAGCTGAAGAGCTGAGGGACAGCGCCC
>NW_012273033.1:0-1509 GCF_000151885.1 Dipodomys ordii
ACACACACACACACACACACACACACACACACACACACACACACATATATCACATTTTCTTGATCCATTCATCTACTGAAGGGCATCTAGGTTGATTCTCTATCTTAGCTATGGTAAATAATGCTACAATGAACATAGTTGTGCTGGTAGCTTTAGTGTGGCCTTGCTTGTGATCATTTGGATAAATGCCCAGGAGTGGGATTGCTGGATCATAGGGGAGTTCTATATTTCGTCTTATGGGAACCTCCATACTGCTCTCCAGAGTGCTTGAACCAGCTTACATTTCCACCAACAGTGTAGTAGCCTTCCCTTTTGGCCACATCCCTGGAGCATCTGTTATTATTTGTTTTCTTGATAATGGCCATTCTAACTGGAGTGAGATGGAATTTCAGTGTGTTTTGTTAGTCATGGAGCTTCAATTCTGGGCCTGGGCTCTATCCTTGAGCTCTTCAGTTCAAGGCGAGTGCTCTATCACTTGAGGACAGCATCACTTCCAGTTTTCTGATGGTTAACTGGAAATATGAGTCTCACAGATGTTCCTGCTCGGGCGGGCTTTGAACCTCAATCCTCAAATCTCAGCCTCCTGAGAAGCTAGGATTACAGGTGTGAGCCACTGGTGCCTGTCTAAATATGGTTTTGATTCACATTTCTTTTATGGCCAGAAATGTTGAACATTTCTTCATGTGTCTAATGCCCATTCTTACTTCCTCTCCAGAGAAGTCTCTTTCGATTCTTTAACCCACTTATTAATTTGGGTGTTGTTTCTTTGAGGATTTGTCATTGGGGGATTTAATTTTTTGAGGTCTAACTAAATTTTTTATATGAGGCCTTTGTCTGTTGTATAGCTAGTGAAGATCTCCCAATCTGTGGACTTTCTATTTAATCTTGCTAGCTATGTCTTTTGCCATGCAGAAGCTCTACAGCTTAATGTGATCACATTTATCTTTCTTTGATTTGTTGTGTTTTTGGATCTTTACCTTGGAAAAAATCATATTAAGTGAAGTAAGTCAGATCCAAAGAAACATAGGCTCCATGGTTTCCCTCATTTGTAATAATTAGTATATGTCTAGGATAGTCTTAGCAGAGGATTACAATAGCTCAATAACCATGTACATATGACCACATAAAGTGATGCTAATTGAAATGAACTCCATTTGTTGACCTTGTTGTCATCAATGTACTGTATCAAGTTCTGTGTATTTTATTTTGTTTTTCTTTTTCCTGTGGTTTATCCCTGACAATTGTTGTCTTTGATTATGATACCCTGTGTATTATCTATACATTTATTTGATTTGGGGAAGAGAAGGGGATTAACAAAATGGTGAAACAGGTTCAAAGGATTACCCAATGTAACAACGATACTTACAAGATACCATGTTGCGGGGCTGGGAAGGTGGCTCAGTGGTAGAGCGCTTGCCTTGCAATGCATGAGGCCCTGGGTTCGATTCCCCAGCACCACATAAGCAAAAAGAAAAAAGCCGGAAGTGGCCCTGTGGCTCAAGTGGTAGA
>NW_012273034.1:0-3046 GCF_000151885.1 Dipodomys ordii
TACATATTATATTTTTAAATTATTGAGTCATTGTTAACATTTTTGTCTGCTAGGAATAAATAAATTTCAAGAATTTTTAGGACATATTGGCTTAAAGAAGCTGAAAAGTAGAGTATATTCTGCCTTTAATTACTAAGTGTGAAAAAAATTAAAGATTCAATCAATGCCAGATTTATTTTTAGCCTCATTAAGAGCTTGATTTTGTGTGCTATATTTGAACACAGTTAATAAATATAAATGCTGTTACGATGGAGAAATTCTACCTAGCATTTAATATCTACACTTTTATATCTGAAAAAAGGGAAAATGGAAAACTTTGCTTTATTTTTGGTAGGCAGTATGATTAATGTCATAATCAAGTGTTTATAGTCTCTAATTATGTATGCTTCACATAGACCTAGCCAAATTTATTCCTTTCAATCTATGCAGAATTCAAGCTTTGTATTTATTGACTTCAGGGTTAGCAGCAGATAAATATTGCAGATATCATATATACTATTTGTGCATGGTTTAAAGTTTTCTAAAACATTTGCTTGTATCTTCTGAATTAATTTTCTACTTTTCACTCTAAGTTATTATACCCAGTACTTTCTGGTGAGAAAATGTACTTGGAAAATGAAAGTGTCTTACTTAACTTCTTGTAACTCCTGGTAAAGAATGACATTAGTTAAGTCTGTTGATACCAACATTGCTGCCTCTACTGTTACTCGATGCAAAGTCATATGCCTGGAGCTCCATATGCTCATCTGCCAAACTCCAACCTCAGACTAAAGCAGGGTTTGCCTTTCATAAGCTCTAATTAATTCTCCAGGGTTTGCCATTTCTTTTGCAGAGAAGACTTACATTCACAATTCATACACATACAAAATTTTACTCAACAACATATGTAACAATATGTAACAATAATTGTATTTTTTGGAGGGCATTTTGACTTTAAATTAAAGAAGAAAAAACTTCTTTTGCCAAATGAAACCTTAATGTTTACATAGAAAATTCAACTCATTGATTAATGATACTATATGCCAAAAAGAACCTGTCCATTTAGAGCCTTCTAGTGTGTATTTTAGAGATGATGTATAGGAAACAGAAGTATCTAGGAAAACATGAATTTACTAAACCAGTATCAGAGAAAAAATTCACTTTAGAAATCCTTTTCAATTCTTTCTATTATTGTAGAAGAAAAATAATATCTGGGAGAATAATTCACTATTGTCCAAATCCATATACAATTGTTCAGTTGTGATTTAAGAAAACATTTCTTATATATATATATATATATATATTTATATAGGTAATATGTAAATATATTAAATATATATAAATATATAAATAAACATAAAAAATATATTTTTATTGTAAAGATACTGTACAGAGGGGTTACAGTTACATGAGTAAGTTAATGAGTACATTTCCTATTGAGCATTGTTACCTCCTCCTTTGATTTTCCCCTACCATATCTTCCTGTCCAACTTCCCCAATCCTCCCGCCCCCCCCCCAACCAGAAGTTGTAAAGTTCATTTTCTACAGAGTGACTTGTACATCCCATTGTTACAATGGGTCAACCTGTACTCTTATTTCAACATTTTGTTAGTTCCCTTCCCCTCTCCAAATTATTAAAATGTCTATACAAGATGGACTAGAATCAAATACAGTGAATATAAGGGTTATACCATGGGGGAAGAACATACAAAAGAAACAAAAATTTGCATAACACATTATAAGCACATTAAAAACAACAGCAAGAAAGATAAAAGCTCATGTCCCTATCTTGGGGTTCATTTTGTTTACCATCATCTTAAATGGTCATATGTACATAGCTTTTGAACTTTTCTGCTTGTCCTAGACATCTATTAATTATTGCAAATAAGGGAAACCATGGGACCTATTTTTTTTTGAGCCTGGCTTACTTCACTTAATATATTTTTCCCAAGTAAGAAGGCATTTCTTGATGTGTGTGTGTTTACTATATGTTGTTTCATCCTGGCATTTAAAAATTAACTTCTCTTATTGTGGTAATTGGTTGATTATTCAGGTGGTCATGTGAATTAAAGGATACTCTTACTTTGCAGTTGATATATCTAAAGGATATCAGGAGGTTGAACGGTAACTGTATTAAGGATTACATCTAATTTGAGCTAATCAATTGCTTTATTTTTTTTTCTGAGTGATGACAATTAAGGTAAATTAGTGTCGTGACTTGAGCTGTAGGGAACCTCTATATAGCAGGCACAGAACCTAAATTCACACCCAATAATATTAATACTAGTACCAGTATTAGTACTACTACTATTACTACTAGTAGCAAGACCAACGATGGAGTCTGGGACAAGATGATCAGATTTAAGCTCGTGATTGAGTGTTGTCTTTATAAAAAGAAAGTGATCAGAACAAACAAACACAGTCTCTGTTTCTTGTTACATGATGCTCTTCACCATTTCAGGACAGGCCATTGTATCTTCAGAACTGTGAGCCAATTAAGTGAAGTAAGCCAGGCCCAAAGAAACTTAGGTCCCATGGTTTCCCTTATTTGCAATAACCAGTATATGTCTGAGACAAGCAGAAATGGTCAGATAAGTTGATGTTAGGCGAAATGAACCCCAAGATAAGGACTCAAATTGTTTTCCTTTCTTGCTATTGTTTCTAGCATATTTGTAAGATGATTTATTTGTTGCTTTGTATGTCCTTCCCCCACGGTATAACCCCTGCTTTCACTGTATTTGATGTCGGTATAATTTGTGGAGGGGAAGGAAAAAAAACAAATGGTTTAAATAGGGATACAGGTGGACCCATTGCAACCATGAGATGTACAAGACTTATGTCAAAAAACAAATTTACAACTTTGGTGTGTTGGGGAGGGAGGGAGCAGGGGGAAGGGGGTGGGGGTAGATGGGAAGAGATGGTAAGGGGAAACAAATGAGGAGGCAACAATGCTTGATAAGAAATGTACTAATTCGGGGCTGGGAAGGTGGCTCAGTGGTAGAGCGCTTGCCTTGCATGCCTGAGGCTCTGGGTTTGATTCCCCAGCACCACATAAGCAAAAAGAAAA
>NW_012273035.1:0-1919 GCF_000151885.1 Dipodomys ordii
GTTAGAAACACATGTATGAAAGAAAAAACATTAAAATACATATCTAAGGGTTCATTTTCCTGACATCACATTATCTGACCTTTTCCGCTTGACTCGTACATATACTAGATATTGCAAATAAGGGAAACCATGGGACCTATGTTTCTTTGGGCCAGCCAGCATTATACTTAATGGTGAAAAACTAAAGCCATTTCCTCTAAAGTCAGGAACCAGACACGGATGTCCACTCTCTCCACTTCTCTTCAATTTAGTATTAGAATGCCTAGCTACAGCAATAAGACAAGATGCAAACATAAAGGGGACCCAAATAGGGAAAGATGAAGTAAAACTCTCCCTCTTTGCAGATGACATGATCTTGTATTTAAATAATCCCATGCACTCCGCTCCCAAATTACTAGAGCTGATTTGGCCAAGTATCAGGGTATAAAATTAACCCTCAAAAATCAATGGCTTTTCTGTACGCCAACAATGAGAAGAGCATGGCTGAAATCAGGAAAGCAACTCATTTTGTAATAGCCCCACAAAAAAAAAATAAATAAAATACCTAGGGATTAATTTAACTAAAGAAGCGAAGGACCCCTACCAAGAAAACTTTAGAAACCTGAAAAAGGAAAACAAAGCAGAACTTAGGAAGTGGAAAAATCTCCAATGCTCCTGGATTGGTAGGATCAACATTGTGAAAATGGCAATACTTCCCAAGGCTATCTACAAATTCAATGTGATACCTAAACAAAAATTCCAACCTCATTCTTCAAGGAAATAAAAGAAGCAATCGAAAAATTCATATGGAACAATAAAAGACCCCGAATAGCAAAAACAATCCTTAACAGAAAGAACAGTGTTGGAGGAATATCAATACCAAGTTTCAAACTCTACCACAAAGACATAGTAATCAAAATAGCTTGGTACTGGCACAAGAACAGACCTGACGACCAATGGAATAGAATTGAAAACCCAGAAATGAACCCACAGACCTATAGCCACCTAATTTTTGATAAGGGAGCTTAAAAATAGAATGGAAGAAAGACAGCCTCTTCAGTAAATGGTGCTGGCAAAATTAATCACTTGTAGAAAACTAAAGCTAGATCCTTATATATCACCCTGAACCAGAATCAACTCCAAATAGAACAAAGACCTTGAAGTCAAAGCAGACACCCTGAAAACATTATAAGAAGAAATAGGAGAAACCTTAGATCTCCTTGGCACATGCCCAAATTTTCCTAATAGAGACTCAGAAACACAACAAATCAAAGAAAGGTTGGACAAATAGAATCGCATGAAGCTGCAGAGCTTCTGAATGGCAAAGGACATAGCTAGCAAGATCAATAGAAAGCCCATGGAAAAGGAAAAGATCTTCACTACAATGGACTAGGGTCTCATATGTAAAATATACTTGGAACTCAAAAACTTAAATCCCCCAACAACAAATTCTCAAAGAAACAACTGCCCAATAAATAAGTGGGATAAAGACTTAAAAAGTGAGTTCTCTGAAGAAGAAATAAGAATGGCCAATAGACATATGAAGAAAAGCCAACTTCTCTGGCCATAAAAGAAATGCAACTCGAAACAACATTGAGATTCCACCTCCCCCCAGTTAGAATGGCTATAATCAAGAACTCTAATAACAACAGATGCTGGAGGGGATGTGGCCAGAAGGGAACCCTACTGCATTGTTGGTGGGAGTGTAAACTTGTTCAACCACTTTGGAAAGTAGTATGGAGGTTCCTTAAAAGACTCCACATAGAGCTCCCCTATGACCCAGCAATTCCACTTTTGGGCATTTACCCAAACTATCACAAACAATGCCTTACTAAGGCTACCAGCACAACTATGTTTATCTCAGCATTATTTACCATATCTAAGATATGGAAGCAACCCAGATGCCCCTCAGTAGATGAATGGATCAAGAAAATGTGATA
>NW_012273036.1:0-3366 GCF_000151885.1 Dipodomys ordii
CTTTTTTCTTTTTGCTTATGTGGTGCTGAGGAATCGAACCCAGGGCCTCATGCATGCAAGGCAAGTGCTCTATCACTGAGCCACCTTCCCAGCCCCAATGTATCTTGATTGATGCATTGTTCTCTCCCTCCCAAATCTACTGCTTCCCTTAATTTTCCTAATTTCATAGGATATGCATTGAATATTATACTGCATTCTTCCCATGGGAATGAAGTAATTGTGAAACCCTGAAACTTGTGAGGCTTGTGTGTGTGCATGCCTGTGTGCTATGGTTGTGAACTCATGTCCTGGGTGCTGTCCTGAGCTTTTTTGCTGAAGGATGGTACTGTATCATTCAAGCCACAGCCCCACTTCCAACTTTTTAGTTGTTAATTGTAGATAAGAGTCTCATGAACTCCTCCTTTTCTCTGGTTGGTCCCAAACTACAATCCTTAGATCTGAGCCTCCTAAGTAATAGTCATGAGCCACTGGTATCTGACCTTGTTGCTATTTTGAAGGGTAACCTTTGAGATGTCCTATCTCATCTTCAATTTCTGTTATTTAGATGAGAGGTGGGTAAAGGCTTGGAGTTCTTATTAGAATTATTTTGGCAGCCATGCCACACAGGTTTAACAAATCTAGTAGTGCCATTGAGATTTCTAACAGTGAAGCCACTAATGAATACTCTTGTACATGAAAATAAACTTTAAAATAAGATTCTTTTGTAGTATGTGAGAGAGTAAAATTGGCAGGTTTGTCACTACAGTACTTTTGCATTTCTGTTTAATATTTGTACCATGTTAGGAAGTCAGATATTATTGTTCTAGAAACTTGAAAATTTATATTGTTAACATATAAGTAAATGATTAAGATAAGAAAAAGAGGTAGATTTTATTAAGGTGATTGGGACCCAAGTTAGAGCTTTTCCTTTGTCAGCGGCCTATTGTTCCCTACGTAGAAATTTATTTTGCTTTTTCTGGGCTTAATCCATACAAGGATGTCTTCATTGAGATTTGAAAACTGTAAATAGGAAGCATCTTAGAGAATTGTATCTTAGAGACTTGAATGTGTGTGTGTATGTGCATGAGCGCTCGCACACGTGCATACATGGGTATATACACATCCATAATAACATATATTCACACTTTTACAGTCTGAAATAAACATGTTCTATCTCTATCTGAATATTTTCTCCCTTTTGCTTCAACCTGCTTCCAATTTCTTTTCAGCATTGAAAAGAAATTGATTATTGATTATTCGCCTATCCTAAAGACTCTTTTCTGTATCCATCTCCTTTAACAGCCCTTTTATGATAATGGAAGTTACAGGTTTGTTTTTCTTTATAAAATGAGAAAATATCTTTCTAAATATCTAAATTTCTAAAAATCTTTCCAGAATATATCTTTCTAAATCACTTTGATATGCACATCCCAGCTATCTCTGAAACCTGGTGTGGTTCTTAGCAACTGTTAAGCTTTACTTCCCAAAGGAATGCTCCCTGTCATTTGGACCTGCTGTGACCAATCCATGAGTTGTTGGGAGCCATCTGTCCTATTAGTAGAGGCTCTCAATACTACTGTATTATTCAATTCAAGGTTGACTTTGCTACTACATTTGTAAGTGCCTTTCCTGTTTTCTAAGCATTAGTAATCTGGATGTACCTATTGAATCCACATTTTTGGGTTTATTCTTGCATATTAGTTTTAGCTTTTATCTCCACTGAAACTGCTATGTCATTTTCCTGATGGAAAGGACATAACCTCTTAGCATCTTGTATGTTAATGTGTGTGTAGTAGAAATTGAAGAAACACTTGTTGAATTACTTAAGAACAATTAGTAATAGTAGCATAAAAACAACAGAAGAACTAATTCTTTAGTGTTCACTGTCTGCCAGAAACTGTAACTGCTTTATAGACAATCCATTTACTCATTAACAACTGAATTTGTACTGTGTGTGTTTTAAAAATCTTTATTGTAAAGGTGATGAGCAGGGGGTTACAGTTAACATAAGTAAGGTACATTTCTTTTTTAACAGTATTACTCTCTCCCTCATTTTCTCCCACTTTTCACTCCTTAACACTAGTTCATTTCCTGTATAAGGCTACATAGCTAGTAAGTGGAGTTACTTACTACACTTTGAACCCAGCCTTGAACTCACTGACCACCATGCAATACTGTATGTCTGACAGAAAAAGGATAGCATGTTAGACTCCCAGTATCATAAATTATAATTGAAAAATTTCTAGCTACCAGTATTATGAAAATTTTCTCAGTAGGAACTGTGCCTACATACCTACTCACCTACTCACCTTCTTGAGTCTGTTTAATTAACATTTTGTTAAATTTAGTACTTTCATTCAATCCTGTGTCCATATTACTGTTTTGATGCATTTCAAATTCTAAACTCTGTAACTTACGTTGTTACTATAGTTTTTTGGGGTGATGCATAGGGAGGGAGACAGTACTGGGTTTTATTTTTATTTTTTAGGCCTGAGATTGAGACTTGAACTTGGTTCAGTTGCTCTTTCAACTGAACTGTGCTACCAACCCCAATACTGGGTTTTATGTGTACTAGGCATATACTCTACCCCCCAAGCCATGCCTCCAGCCCCATTTATGCCAGGCTGGCCTGGACTATGATCCTACTATTTACATTTCATGTGTAGTTGGGATGTCACATGCAAGGTTTCATGAACTTTTTGTCCAATCTGGCCTTGAACAATGATCCTTCTAATTACCACCTTCCAGGAGATTTATAGGCCTGAGCCATTGTACCTGACTATAAAAACCTTGTACTATGAATTTTGGTCAATGAATATATCTTTTAACCCCTTCTCTATCTGTTAAGGTAGAGAAAATCATATTAAGGCTTAGTCCTTTGCTTTTTTGAATAGATATTTGACTGTCTTGTAATTAGTATATATCCTCCAGAATTAAAGCCTGCTTTTCTGATTGTCTGACTATCTCATGGTCTCATTGGTTTTTTAGTTTAATATATTGACTTCATTGGCCAGTGTTATTTCTAGTACCTACTAAAGCATGGAGAACATACTCAGGTTTGATGAATCATAGACTGGTTAGTGTGTTTTTTTTCTAAAGCAATTGTAGATTTTTTAATTAAAAATATTTGATACATAATGTTTCATATTATTTTTATAAATAAAGCTAGCCGTATTCCCATTAGCTTTCCAATTTAATTTTGTTCGAGTGGCTTTGAATCTACCTTTTGTGTCTTGTCTTTTCTTTTCTTCCTTCCTTCCTTCCTTCCTTCCTTCCTTCCTTCCTTCCTTCCTTTGTTCGTCCATCTGTCCATCTGTCATGGGGCTTGAACTCGGCCTGGGCACTGTCCCTCAGGCTCTTCATCTCAAGGCTAGTGCTCTACTACTT
>NW_012273037.1:0-2566 GCF_000151885.1 Dipodomys ordii
GAGAGAGAGAGAGAGAGAGAGAGAGAGAAACAGAAAGAGAGAGAGAGAGAGAGAGAGCTCACGTGCCAGTCTAGGGGCTTGAACTCAGGGCCTGGGCACTGTCCTGAGCTTCTTTGCTCAAGGCTCATTCTTTAACACTTGAGACACAATTACACTTTCATCTTATTTGGGATTAACTGTAAATAAGAGTCTTACAGACTTTTGTGCCTGGGCTGGCTTCCAACTGCAATCCTTAGATCTCAGCCTCTTGAGTAGCTAAGATTACAGGCATAAGCCACCAGTGCCCAGCCTTCAGGCTCTTTTTTAAGGCAACTGTAGAAGTCCCTTGCTCTAAGTGTCCTCCATCTCCCAATGTTTCTTGATCCTAATTGCCAATTTGGTGAAGTTAGGAAGAAATAGCCCTATACATCAAGATGCATTGTACTTATGAACTGACATTTTGAATGGTAACCCCTTTGTGCAACTACTTAAATAATAGTAGTAGTAATAATAAAAGGAATGTGTCAACATGTGACAACAACAAAAGAAAAGAACAAAAGGAAATAGCCTTATAGAGGGGGCCTATGTGGTACTTCTCGCCAAAACCTAGCTGTGGCAAAGCAGAACAAGGAGAGCAGTAATCTGGAGGCATTATAAGGACAAGAAAAGCAAAACATCCCTAGGGAGTTGGTAGCACAGGCCCTTGGCAGCACCTAGGCACTGGGTAGTAGAAAGGTAGGTCATTAGGCGTCAGTAAGTAGAAGAGAGCTCAGAAATGAGGACCTGAGATAAATGCATATACTTTACCAGCAGCCGGTTTTAGAAAGTGCTCACCCTGCCTCTTCCCCCTCTCCTTAAATAACAAGAGCAGTATCAGAGAGTTCTAAGCCAAGGAAAATTCCTGTTAAGCTCACGATCATCATCGTTTTCACCATGTGTTTTGTGTGTCCTGGTTACCAGGCACTTCACATGCATTGTTCATGAGATACTCACAACATTGCAGACATCCTTAGAATATTCTGCAACCAGAGGTCAGAGAGTTTACTAATAGGCTCATGGTCACACAAATGATGAGTAGAGAATGGAAAATTGAACAGCTTGTCAGATTATTGGTATAGGTATTAGGAGAGACTGACACTCTAACTTTCCACTCTCCCCGCTTACCTACGTACCTACTTCCTGTAGCCAATGTAGTCAGTTTATGTAGCCACCTTCTGAGAAAAACTGTCACAGGTGGTTTCTGCCTTGGAAAGTGCTAGGTTGATTTTGTGGCCAGTCTTGTCTCCAGTGACCTTATGATCTTGGCTAAAAGTTCACGCAACTTGCTTGAGCCAAAGAGAGCTATAGATTATGTTTGTATTTCTTCATTCAAAAGTTTTAAGCAAACTGGACACTGGTGGCTCACACCTGTAATCCTAGTTACTCAGGAGGCTAAGATCTGAGGATCACAGTTCACAGCCAGCCCAGGCAAGGAAAGTCTGTGAGACTCTTATCTCCAATTAAGCACCAGAAAACCGGAAGTGGGGCTGTGGCTCAAGTGGTAGAGCTCTCACCTTGAGCTGAAGAGCTAAGGGACAGTGCCCAGCCCCAGAATTCAAGCCCCACGACCGATCCCCCAAAAGTTTTAAACTATTACAGCTACTAAAGCCATTTTCTAGATAATTAAAATCAGTCCTCAGAGAACTTACATGGCTAAGGTTGTATAGCTCGCAAGAAGCAAAGTAGGACTAGAAAGTAGATTCATTGGAGTGGTTTAAGGTGTGGTTTTTTGTTTTGTTTTGTTTTGTTTTTGAGGGATCAATGCAGTTGACCTGGAAGAAAGGACCTTTTTGAATACAAATCCTAACTAGTACAAGAAATTATTCAAGCAATGCCAATGGAGATGCAGGCAGAGGAACCTAGAAAAGACTGGGTTTAAGGGCAGAATCAATAAGGAGGGAGAATTCCACAGTGGCTATCTGGTCATACCGGCAGCTGCAATGCCTTCATCGAAGGGGTAGCCACTCCATGAAGCTTTATGCAGAGCTCTGCAGCCTGCTACCTGTGTTTCCTGACAATCCCCATCACCTCTGTAGCCAGCTACAATCCCTGTGGCTGTGCATCACACACACTACCTTAGGCCTGCCCTCCCCCTCATTTTCTTTCTTTTTTTCTTTTTTTTTGGTCCTGTCCTGGGGCCTGAACTCTGGGCCTGGGTGCTGTCCCTCAGCTCTTCAGCTCAAGGCTAGCGCTCCACCACTTGAGCCACAGCGCCACTTCTGGCTTTTTTCTTTTTTGGTTATGTGGTGCTGAGGAATCGAACCCAGGGCCTCATGCATGCAAGGCAAGCACTCTACCACTGAGCTACCTTCCCAGCCCCTCCCCCTCATTTTCTTAGCCTGCTGGAGTACAGTAGTGCCAGCCTTTGAGCTCTTCAGACCCTACTGATTATTTCTTTTTTTTGGGGGGGGGGTGTCTGGTCGTGGGGCCTGAACTCTGGACTTGAGCACTGTCCCTCAGCTCTTCAGCTCAAGGCTAGCGCTCTACCACTTGAGCCACAGTGCCACTTCCAGCTTTTTTCTTTTTTCTTATGTGGTGCTGAGGAATC
>NW_012273038.1:0-3409 GCF_000151885.1 Dipodomys ordii
TGAGGCCCTGGGTTCGATTCCTCAGCACCACATAAGCAAAAAGAAAAAAGCCGGAAGTGGCACTGTGGCTCAAGTGGTAGAGCGCTAGCCTTGAGCTGAACAGCTGAGGGACAGCGCCCAGGCCCAACGACCGACCCCCCTCCAATAAATAAATAAATAAATACAATACATCTTGATTAGTGTCACCCCTTTCAACATTCTTACCCATACTTCCCGACCTACCCCTTGCCTTACTTTCCTTTTTTTGTAATTTTTCTATTCTTTGCTCTTTTCTTTTTTTCTTTTCTTGTTTTCTTTTTCCTCTAATTTCGTAGTGTACACATTGAATTCTTGATTGCATTCTCCCCTTCTCCTCTTCATTCATTGACTCCCCTCCCCTTGGTCCCACTCCGACCTTTTGCAAGTACCCATTCCCTGGTGCTTATTCTGTGGGGCTTCTTCCACTTTGCCTCTCTAAGGAATTACATTATATGAGTTCTCCCTTGAATCTACCATATTTCAATTAACACATTTGCATAGGAACCAACATGTTTACTTATAGGTTTATAGGCTAATTCTAGCTTCCATATATGAAGAAAACCATGCAACCTTTGTATTTCAATCCCTGACTTAATAATTTTTCCAAGTCTTTCAATTTCTTTACAAATTGCATTATTTCTAATGGATGAATACAATTTATCAGTGTGTGTGTGTATGCATATATATATACATATATGTATATATGCCACATTTTCTTAATCCATTCATCCATGGAGGGTCATCTCGGTGATTTCATAACTTGACTATAGTGACTAGTGTTGCAATGACATGGTTGTACTGTTGGCTTTACTGAAAACTGGTTTGTAATTTTTTTCACCCCAATATTTTAGTGAAACATTTTCAAAAGCAGACCTAAGAATACTGGAGAAACTTTAAACTAATATAGCAAAAAGAAATCCAATTCCAACTCTCTTTATATAAACATGGAGTTCAAAAATAATTTTTGAGATTCCTTGTCATAAAATCATGATCTTCACTGGAAAATTCTGATAAATGCATTTAAATTATGTGTAAATTTTTATTATTTAGTACAAATATTTTAATGTATATTTACTGTAGAATTAATTATATGTTCAGTTAAGTATTTATATACACAATTATGGGCATACTACTTGTGAAATGCTTTTCTATTTTATAAAGTACTAATGTGAACTCAAGCTTAAAGAACAATGGCTGGGCATGGGGGCACATACTCTCAGCTAGTTGGGAGAAGAGTTAAGAGGATCAAATTTCAAGGCAGGCCTTGAAAACCTCAAGACTACTGAAAAACAATCTAAAAATGTAAAGAACAGGATGTGTGTTTCTCTTTCTTTCCCTTCCTTTCTTCCTCCCTTCCTTCTTTCCTTTATTTTTGATGCCAGTACAGGGCTTATACTTAGGCCCTGGAAATTCTCCTTTACCTTTTTGTACTCAAGACTGACACTCTAGCACTTAGCCACAGCTCCACTTGTGACCTAATGGTGGTTAATTGGAGATAAGAAACTCATGGACATTTTCAAGTTTTCTTCAAGCAAACCTCAGATCTCAGCCCTCTGAGTAGCTAGAATTATAGGCATGAGCTACTAGCACCTGGCTTCGATGAGTGATTGTATCTATATCATAGTAAAATTTCTATTTCTCCTAAAATTTGGAGATATAAGAAACACTGGGGGGAAAAAAAACAAGAGAGGGGTAATAATGCTCAACAAGAAATGTACTTTGCCTTATTCATGCAACTTTAACCCCTCTGTACAGCATCTTTACAATAAAATAAAATTAAAAAAAAAGAAACACTGGTATCTGGGCATTGATGGTTCACACCTGTAATCCTAGCTACTCAGGAGGCTGAGATCATAGGATCACAGTTCAAAGCCAGCCTGAAAGAAAAGTCCAGGAGATTCTTATCTCCAATTAACCACCAAAAAAGCAAGTGGAGCTGTAGCTCAAAGTAGTGGCTAGCTAGTCTTGAACAAAAGAGCTCAGGGGCAACCTCCAGGCCCTAAGTTCAAACCCCACAAACCACCCCTTCCTCCCAAAAAAGAAAGAAACACTGGTTATTAAGGGATGAACAACATTTGATAATATCATCCATCTGGCTTCCCATATCTATCTATGTCTCTCTCTATCTCTCTATCTATTTATCTATCTGCCTATTTTATGCTATTCTTGGGGCTTGAACACAGAGCCTTTTTTTTTGGAGTCCTTGCCTGATTTATTTTTTGCTCAAGGCTGGTGTTTAACCACCTCAATCACACCCCCATTTCCAGCTTTTTGCTGAGTAAGAGGCTCATAGATTTTTCTACCTGGATTGACTTCAGATGTGACCTCAGATGTGATCCTCACATCTGAGCCTCCTGAACAGCTAGAATTACAGATATGAGGCCCCAGTGCCAGGGTCCAACATTTCAGGAAACCAAAAACTTACAATTTAGTTTTACATGTTAATAGTTCAACATTTCTTAGTCAAATAATATGAACAAGTAGGCTATTAAAGATAGTCAGAAAGATAGATAGATAGATACATAGATACATAGACAGATAGATAGTTAACAGTTTTAGAACTCTAAGGTAAGTTTAAAACTAATCATTGCCATGCCATATCAAGCAGCTGATGATCCAGAGTAACGTTTTTGATAAACCATAACTGTAGACTAACATATTCTTTTCTCAAAGATACTAGCATCTGAACAATCAAACCCACTAACCCTTTTTTGATTCTCATTCCCATAACCCTGATTCTCATAACCCTCTATTCCTTTATTAGGAAGCGCTCTGGACTATTTACCACCTTCTGTGATTCCTGTTTCTTTTATCATTGTCTCTCTTTTCAGGTTCTACTTTCTTTTCTTGTCCTAGGAGTAAAGATATGATGTCTAGATATTCCTGTGGGTTTCTAATCTCCCTAGCCCTTGTCCTTTTCAAGGTAAAATATCTCCATGTATGCCAGTTCTGTCCTGAGCTTCAGGTCCACATCTGTTACAATCTGCTAGGGATCTCCAACTACACACATCTCAAATCCAGTCCGTCCAGACTCAGTCCAGCCTGTTCTCCTTTTCCCAGGCACTAGGAGAAAAAAAATATGGTGGTCATCTTCAATTATATCCTCTTTTGCAATTCCCACATTTTGTTATTGGGTCCTATGTATTCTTACACATTCCCATTGTCACCATTGCCTTTTGTCTGAATTTTCCCAGGAGTCAAGGGATAGGTTTACATGTACCATCTTTTCCTTTCCTTACCCCCATTGTATATTCTACAATCCTTCCAAAGCAATCTTTAAAAATACAGTTTTCGCTGGGCGCTGGTGGCTCACGCCTATAATCCTAGCTACTCAGGAGGCTGAGATCTGAGGATTGCGGTTCAAAGCCAGCCCGGGCAGGAAAGACCGTGA
>NW_012273039.1:0-2512 GCF_000151885.1 Dipodomys ordii
GGCTTTTTTCTTTTTGCTTATGTGGTGCTGAGGAATCGAACCCAGGGCCTCAGGCATGCAAGGCAAGCGCTCTACCACTGAGCCACCTTCCCAGCCCCTGCAATTTTCTTTTTAAAAGGTAAGGCAAGCCTGGCCCTGGTGGCTCATGCCTATAGTCCTAGCTACTCATGAGGCTGAGATCTGAGGATCACTGTTTGAAAGGCAGCAAGGGCAGGAAAGTCTTTGAGACTCTTATCTCAAATTAATCACAGAAAAATTTGGAAATGGTGCTGTGGCTCAAGCGTAGAGCGCTAGCCTTGAGCACAATGAAGCTCAAGGACAGTGCCCATAACTGAGTTCAAGCCCCACGTCTAGCAAAAAATAAAATTAACAAATAAATAAATAAATAAATGGGAAGGCAAGCTAGTATTATTGCCCTACCGTTTAAAACTAAAAGTTATGACACTTCTAAGTATAATAGTGAATGTATACACACACACACACACACACACAAATTATCTTCTGTCTGACCACTACTCTTTGAGCTACTTAAAAACAAAGTTATGTAAATCTGTGTTCCCAAGTGTCTGCCACAAACAAAGGGCTCACAAAGGAATCCAGTCATATTACAATTCTAGGGTTTTTTTTTAATTTATTTTCATTTTGAAAAGTAAAAATGAAATATAAATCTTGAATGTTACTCTGAGAGGATGTACAAGGTGCTTATTTCATAGGTTTGCGCTATGCTTAATCTAAGGCATTTTCTCCATCTGCAACAATTGCAGGTATAAAACCCCAGGAGGAAATAAGAGGGATTCTTCTGTGTGCGGTCTTCATCCAAGAATCATTCCCATAAATGAGCAAGAGATACCAGAAGTGATGAGAAGTCTGAACAGGCACCATCAGAGTAGATGTTCTCAAACTTTTTGATCTCAGGATTCCTTTAGTCTGCAGATTTATTAAGATTCCCACTGGGTTGGATATTTCACTCAGTGGAAGGGTACATGCTTTGGAAGTGCAAGGCCCCAAGTTCAGTCTACAGCACCACAAAGAAAAAATATTGAGGACCTTAAAGAGTTTTGTTTATATGGATTGCATAAATGGATAATTCCTGTATTTGAAATTAAAACTGACAGATGTTTAATGTATTTATTCATTCATTCATTCAACCCACTATATGTCAACATTAACTTGTCTCTTTTTTTTTTTTTGATACCAGTATGTATCATGTTTGCTTGGCTCTTTTGCTCAAGGCTGGTGCTTTTCCATTTCAGTCATACCTCCACTTCCTAACACAACTTAAAAAATAACTATTTTCAGCCAGGTGCTAGTGGCTCACACCTATAATCTTTAGCTACACAGGAGGCTGAGATCTGAGGATTATGGTTCAAAGCCACAGCAGGAAAGTCTATGAGACTCTTATCTCCAATCTACTACTAAAAAGCCAGAAGTAGAGCTGTGGTTCAAGTGATAGAGTGCTAGACTTGAGCAAAAAAAACTCAGGTATAGTACCAGGCACAGAGTTCAAGCCCCGGGGCAAAGCAAGCAAGCAAGCAAGAAAGAAACAGAAAGAAGAAAGCAAGCAAGCAGGGAAGGAAGGAAAGAAGGAAGCAAGCAAGCATGCATGCAATTTTCAAAAATAAAAATTAGAAGATTTTTTTTTTTTACAAAACTCTTTAATGCCAGGCACTGGTGCCTCACACCTATAATTCTCACGCCTATAATCCTAGCTACTCGGGAGGCTGAGACCTGAGGATCACAATTCAATGCCAGCCCGGGCAGGAAAGT
This sequence comes from Dipodomys ordii, assembly GCF_000151885.1. NCBI lineage: Eukaryota > Metazoa > Chordata > Mammalia > Rodentia > Heteromyidae > Dipodomys > Dipodomys ordii. Next base: position 1,768 of record NW_012273039.1, read on the forward strand.
CCATGAGACTCATCTCCAATAAATCACCAGAAAACCAGAAGTGGCACTGTGGCTCAAGTTGGTAGAGTGCTAGCCTTGAGCTGAAGAGCTGAGGGACAGCACCCAGACCCAGAGTTCAAGCCCCATGACCGATGATGACAACAATGACAACGATGATGATGATGATGATAATGACAAAGAAGACAACAAGAACAAAAACAAAAACAACAAAACTCTTTAAAACTGGCTTGATAGAAAAAAAGCTAGGTTCTGCTGCAAATGTTCTATTAGCCATCATGAACCATGATAAAGCCTTGTGAGAAAATGTAAATCAATAATGTCTTGATACTAATATGAAAATGGTTTTGACCTTACAGATCTCTTAGAAGGGCCTTGGAAACCTACAGAGCACATTATAAGGACTGCTGAAGCAGAGAAAGGACTCAGCTTGAAGAACTATATTTGGACAACGCCCAAACTGCATTTCTACATATCACCACAGAACTAGAAAACACAGTTATAAAATAATTAATTTATGGTAGAAGCATAAACTTTAAACATAATGTTACTTTAAAGTTTATAAAAGTCAAACTTGAAGGAAAAAAGGAAAGAGATAAATCAAGAGAAATGTATCATGACCTTGGTTGGAAAATCTAAATACAGCAAGAATGAAAGACTCACAATATGGGTGTGTGTGTGTGTGTGTGTGTGTGTGTGTGTGTGTGTGTGTGTGTGTGTGAAATACAGCAGGAATGAAAGACTCACA
>NW_012273040.1:0-3865 GCF_000151885.1 Dipodomys ordii
CGGACCCAAAAAAAAAAATTTTTACATCGAAGTTCAGTGACATTTTTGCAAATTTTTAATTACCCAGGGAGGAGAGAGTCCATAGCACCTTTGCCAGTTACATCCCAACAGTGTCCTCATCTTGATTTTATTTATACATATTATAATATATTATATATGTGTATATTATATATGTGTATATATGTATGTATATATATATATACACACATACATATATATATATTTATATATATATTTGCCAGTCCTGGTGCTTGAGCTCAGGGCCTGGGCACTGTCCTTGAGCTTCTTTTGCTCACAGCACCACTTCCAGCTTTTTCTGTTTATGTGGTACTGAGGAATCGAACCCAGGGCTTCATGAATGCTAGGTAAGCACTCTACCACTAAGCCACCTTGCCATTCCTCGTCTTGATTTGATAAATATTATATTACCTTAATTCCACAGGTCTACTTAGGAGTGGTGGTTCACATCCTGGAAGCCTTTACTGTCCTCCCTCTTTGTAGTCCTGTGGTTTCCATTTCTTTAATCCTGTAAGAGGTCACCCAGGCAAAGCCAAAGCTAATGGATGACAGACCATAAGGTTAATTATTCTCTTCTGCATTTCCCTCCCGCAGCTCCGTGTCAATAAATGTCTCTCATTGGTTTTATTTTGGAGGACAGAAGAGCTGAATTAATATTTCCGTCTATTTCTCACAGAGCACGTCTGTGAGATTTAAGCCTTTTAGTATTTTCTTAGTCCTTGAAGAACTGTGTGCTCTTTGCTTATAGGAAAACTTGGCTTTGGTTGCCTGCACCCCATCCTGTCACTCTTTCCACTAGCAGGCTAGGTTACCAAGCTTGGTTCATGATGCTATGAGCCGTGTACATGAAAAGGACCAGCTGGCCACTGGCCAGCATTATTCCAATAAGGCTTTCTGACCTTATCTCATTTGATATCATAATGGTATAATGATTCAAACACTTTACATGAAGCCAGAAGTGTAAACTGACTTCTCTTCCTGTTTTCAGGAAACTTAGAAAAGCTTGAGAACAAAACTGATTTTTATACAATATAATATGTATGTGCAAAAGACTTTTCTCACTTAATACCAGACTTTTTAGAGCTATAAAAGTTGACATAGATAGTATTAAAATTGCATGACGTTGTGTTTATTTGGCACATAGCTGAGAACAGGAAATAAGCCACTCACGGAAAGGAGACATGGATATTTACTGGTGATAGTCCCCAGCCTGAAACTTGAAGGGAAGTCATTTATTATATTGCCTTTCTACATCTTATGCTGAAAAACCATAGTCATACCTTTCTCTTACATGTAAAAAAATTAAAGAACTATATTTTTCATGGCTAGAATAAAGAACTAGTCAGACCCTTCATCTCACACACTTCTCCTGTCTCTTTATGTGTTATTTACCCAGAGATTCACTTCCAGGGTGCCTTTCATTCAATAGGTTATGCCAATAGCGAGAAATCTCATCTGGTGATTTGAGAATACTTAAGTCCCCAGTGCAGAATCTGAAAACAAGTTCACACTCTAAATATCACTTTTGTGCCAAATTAAAGTCATGTATTTCTCCTTGTTGCTTAGAAAAACACTTAACCTCCTAAATGATATTTCTTAGAATGTCAAGATACCACTAAAACAAGAGAAAAAAAAATCACATCCACACTACATTCCAATTAGCATTGCCATTACTTTTACATGTAATTGTATTATGTTTTCAGAATTTCATTTGGCTAACAAGCGATATCAAAAGCAAAATATAAATGTATCCTTTTGTCTTTTTATTTCAATCTGATGAGTCTTAGAATACAAAAGGTAGGACTTACATCAGCCATTAAAACAAGCTGTTGAAATGTTTTTCTATCATTACACAACGACTTCATATAATCACATCTGACCTTAGCAATTTCTTTCTTTCGACTTGCTCATAAAATAATCACCACATTTAGCACCCAATAATTTCATATTTAATTAATGAGTGTATAAAATGCAGCTTTGGAAATTATTTCCCAAACTATTTACTAACAACTAAAAAGGCAAGGTCCTTGTTTGGAAAAGACAATGAAGGTAATTCTCATTTGCTCTCCTTCAAGGGCTCTAATAAAATTAACTTTGCAATATGAGAAGCCTAAAGCGTTATCTGTCAGGTAGGAATGAAATAATCCATTATTCATGATAATGGAGAAAATATTTTACTAGCTTCAAATCACTGTGTAATGACAACTAACTGTAGACATTGTTTATTCAAAGTTTAAGTTTACTGAAGTAGAGCTTTGAAGAAGGCTAAATTAAGAGCATGTATGTTTAAAATAGAAATGGTGCTGTTTATAGAAATATTTTCTTGTTAACGTCTAAATAATTGGTGTATTAGAGAATTTCTCACAATGAACAAGTATTGAAATTTGACCTTTATAGGTATATCAATTTCCTAGGCCTACCATAATAACGTATCAGAAATGGAGACTGAACATGAAACAATACAAATTTATTCTATCAGAGCTTTGGAGGACAGGCATCTAAACGCTAGGTATTGGAAAAGCTGATTTCTCTAGAAGTCTGAGGGAGAGAATCGGCTCCCTGCCTCTCCCCTTGCTTCTAGTGCTTGCTCTGTGTTAGCTTGAAGTTCCCTTCTTCCAGTCTCCGAGTCCGTCGGACTTTGGCTTTCTCCCTGTGTATCTCTGCTTCTTTGGGTTAACATACAATCTTCTTCTAAGGATGCCCATCCTATGACCTAATCGAATCCAGTACAACTTCACCTTAATCTGTCCAATTTTATATGCAAAGATCCGATCTATTTCCAGGTGCCTGGGTTGATACAAATTTGAGGTCTAAGAGAGGGACTATTCAACTTTTGCAATGGAAAAAAATTAATGTTTTATCAATGTTGCTCAGGATATGTAATTCGTATTCATGTATTTGAACTGGTAGTGAAACAATCTTACTTGTGAATTGTATTGTTTATTTTTTTATTGAATTGTATCGGCTAAAGAATTAGAAAGTAAATCACTACTTAACCACTTTTAGGGGATGTTGGCAGTCTCTGCAGACTCTAGCAGAAAGAATCCTGGAACAGTTATTGAGCCTTTCATCTGATGCACATTTTCATTAGAATATTGATAGTTCATTTATGTGCAAATGATTATTGTCAGTTAAAATATTTGTCATGTTTATTGTTTCCTTTTGTAGTACCTAAAGAAAGACATGAGATGTTGGAAACAGGAACATAAAAGACATAGCACTTCTGAAAACCTCTCAAATAAAAGCATAGTATAATATACAGAGAGAGAGGCATTTCTCACGAGGTAAGACCTTATCTAGACAAACTAGTAAATTCTGTATCTCAGTTTCCCCAGATGTATATAGGGGCAGTAGCATTTGTAACTATCTCAGACAATTGTCTGGAGAACTAAATGAATAGGTGCATGGAATGTGTTTAAAATGGCACTTGCTATTCTCATGAGGGAAATTAATGCATATTATTAGTTACCATTGTGTAGAACAACTCTGGAAAGTCTGTGGAGGAACAAAACTGCCTACAAAAAATAGCTTCTAGAGAACTCTGGGTAATGTAATAGTCATAAAAAAACTCTTCTAAAATTGCAATTAACTTTCTTATTTTAAAATAATTTTTGCTATGTTTAAATTGCTGTAGAATGGGCTGGGAAGGTGGCTCAGAGGTAGAGCGCTTGCCTTGCATGCATAAGGCCCTGGGTTCGATTCCTCGGCACCACATAAGCAGAAAAAAAAGCTGGAAGTGGTGCTGTGGCTTCAGTGGTAGAGTGCTAGCCTTGAGCTGAAGAGCTGAGGGACAGTGCCCAGGCCCAGAGTTCAGGCCCCACGACCGGACCCCCCCCCCTAAAAAAAG
>NW_012273041.1:0-3620 GCF_000151885.1 Dipodomys ordii
CTACCACTTGAGCCACAGCACCACTTCCGGCTTTTTTCTTTTTGCTTATGTGGTGCTGAGGAATCAAACCCAGGGCCTCAAGCATGCAAGGCAAGCGCTCTACCACTGAGCCACCTTCCCAGCCCAAGAAGACTTTTTTCTTAGAGCCTTTTTTGTAAGTGTTTGAATTTAATATTTGGCACGTTTACTTTTTACTACAGGTAACTTCAAACATATATAAAACCAGAATAATACAAGAAAACATCATATTCCCCCCTCACCCAGCTTCACCAGTTGTCAGCATTGTACTAGTCAAGAATGACATACAGTAGTGATTCTCAACCTTTTTTTAATTATTGCTCCCTTAAGGGCTTTTCTAGACATTTTTTCCTAATCTTACCTCTTATGAAATTTTAATATAGATACACTGTAAAGCTTTTTTATGAGCTACACATGCATCTGTCATTTATATGTAAAAAAATTGTTTATTTTTCTCCCCTGGGAATAAATTTGCTCCCTCTTGGAATTTTGCCTTCATTGAAAAAGTGTGATCTATGTTATATTACCAATTTAATTATTATTACATGCATAGTTTTCTTTATTAGATAGAATTAAGTTACCAAAATAGACAAATCCACTATATATATTGGTTCATGCATGTATTCCTACTATGTAGGAAGCTGAGCAAGAGGGTCATGGTCCAGGGACATCCAAACAAAGCAAGATCCTATCTCAAAAACAAAATATAAACAAAAGGGCTAGGTTATGGCTCAAGTGATACAGACCTTGCCTAGCATAGGCTTCAGGCCCTGGTTGAATCACCAGTATTGGAAAAATGAAAAGAAAAAAAGTCATTTTTGCCAGAAAAAAAGAAAAAAGAAAGAAATACACACAAAAGAAGAAAGGGAAAATACCTTTTGTCAGATCTTTTTGACAAATGGATGCATGTATATATGACACATTTTCATCAAGAAACAATATTTTTATCTGTTCAGAAATAGTATTTTTCATTATTCAAATTATTGGTTGATATTATATACACACCTGAGTTCTAAATGTTTATTTTTATAACTGAGTTATAAATGTTTATGTTAATTTGAAACTTGCTGGATTCTTGTTGATTCTAACTTTGTAGTTGCACTGAAAAAGATTTAGATTGTGAATAAAAAAGACTACTTTCTGTCTAGTTATTTTAAAATGGTTTGCATGTATATTACATTTATGTATATATATACATATTTCTAAATAAATACATGCATGTGTATATATGTTGACTGGTATATCATCTTTATGTAAAGTTGCACAGAAGCAGTGATAGTACACATTTTTATATTGTTGCTGAGGAAATCTTTCTAGTATAATTATATTTTGTTTAGTGGTACTGATGTTTGAACTCAGTGCCTCACACTAGGCAGAGTGCTCTCCTACTTGTGTACTGTCCCCAGCCCTTTTTACTTTAGTCATTTTTCTAATAGGGTCTCATGATTTTGGACAGGCTGGTCTGGACCACAATCCTCCTCTATTTATACTTCCCACATAACTGAAATGACAGATACATGCCAGCATGCTCATCTGTTGGTTGAAGTGGGGGGGAGGGTGGGCCCTGAACTTTCTGCTCACACTGGCCTCAAACCTCTACCTCCATGTAGCTAAGATTTCAAACAGGAGCCACTGTATCCAGCACCCTTTAGTAACTTAAAATATTATGCATATGGCTTCCTTAAGTATTTTATTAATATGTGCTGAATTTTATCTGGCACTTAATCTGCAATTTTTGAGATCCTCCTTTTCTCTTTAAATTATTAATATGCTTAATTAAAGAGAGATATTTGTCAAATCTAAACCTTTTGTTTTAGGATAAACAGATTTGTTTAGTAGTCATGGTTGATTTTTTTTTTTAATTCCTGACTAGATTGCATTTGCTTTTTGGATGCATAGGAGCCTCTTTTCATAAGAGATATTAGCTAGCTTCTCATGCTATTTTCCTATGGTGATGTAACAAATTACTATTACTATAACCTAGTGGCTTAAAAATGTTTTTTCTTTCATAATTATGGAGAGTATAAGGTCAAATTAAAATGCCAGATGGGCCCTGCTCCCTCTGAAGGCTTTAAGAATGATTCCTCTCTTGCTTAGTTGTTTTTAATCCTTGGCATTCCTTAGGAAATAACTGTATTCCAATTTCTCCTTAATCTTCACATGGCAGTTTTCCTTTTGGGTGTGTCCAAACACATAATCATGTGAACATATTACCCTTTCTATAAGGACACCAGCTACTGACTTTTGAGCCCATTTAATCCAGTATGACCTCATATTAATTTGATTTAATTTACAAAATCTCTATTTCCAAATATAGTCACATTTTGAGATTCCTATTGGTAGGTTTTCATTTCTTGAAAGATACCCTTCAACCCAGTACATTTGATACCATGGTTTTACTAGTCTTATATAAGTGTTTGGCATGAGAAATGATGAACTTTCATAACTTGTAATATAAAATCCTAAATAATACTTAGAAATTTTTATAAAAGGCCAGAACACTATACTGATGCTTTTTTTCTAGTTTGAGAAATATATGGTACAATTAAAATATAGAAGTCTTCTATTTAACTTATTTTCATCACCTTAAAACTGAACACCTTTTATCATCTCATTTAGGTTTTGCAGCAAATACTTTCAAGTAATTGTCACTACAGTTATAAAAGGTTAATATCATACTGGGCACAGTGGTTCAAACTTGTAATCTTAGCTCTTGTGAGGCAAAATGGGATTGCGGTTCAATTCCAGCATAGGCATAAAATATTTTAGCTTTTTCTTGCAAGAGACTTTTTCTTAATTAATGGCTGGGGTATGGTGGCATGTGCTTGTTTTCCCAGCTATGGGGAAAGCACAATGTCTGGGTGTTGTATTCCCCAGGGGTTGTGTGTGGTGGCTCAAGTGTGCTATTCTTGCTATTTAAGAGACAAAGATAGGGGAATCACAATTTTAGGCAAGAATCCTTAATATCGCCCCAGCTGTATGGGAAGCAAAATATTCACTAGTACACATCTGTCATATTCAATGACATGGAAAACACAAATAGAATTGCAACCCAGGATCACCAGGCATAAAATAAAAATGTATCTTAAAATAACCAATGCATAAAGAGGCTGGAGGCATGGCTCAAGTGGTAGAGCAGCTGCTTTACAAACATGAAACCCTGATTCCAATCACCAGTGCAGACCCCCCCAAAAATTAAAATTCCATAAAATAAACCTTACAGGTTAACAAGAAAGCACATTCTTTGCTAAGTGTTTTGATACACACCTATAAAACCCAGCACATGAGATGTGGAAGACATGACTATCTTATTTGTTTTGGAGGCAGAATTGTATGAAAGAACATTGTTATTCAGCCTTATATTCACTATAAAATATGAATGTTGCTGGGCACTGTTGGCTCACGCCTGTAATCCTAGCTACTCAGGAGGCCGAGATCTGAGGATCGCAGTTCAAAGCCAGCCTGGGCAGGAAAGTCCGTGAGACTCTTATCTCCAATAAAGCACTAGAAAACTGGAAGTGGTGCTGTGGCTCAAGTGTTAGAGCGCTCGCCTTGAGCTGAAGAGCACAAGGACAGCACCCAAGCCCAGAGTTCAAGCCCCA
>NW_012273042.1:0-1893 GCF_000151885.1 Dipodomys ordii
TTGGGCCTTGAACTCAGAGCCTGAGCACTCTTCCCTAGCTTTTTCATTCAAGACATAGATCTACTTCTGGCCTTTTGGTAGTTAATTGGAGATAAGAGTCTCATGAACTTTTCTGGCTTTGAACCAAGACCCTTAGACCTCAGCCTCCCAAGTAGCTAGGATAACTGGCTAGGTAGTAATTATTAAACAAAGCCAAAGGGGAGTCTGCGAGCCGCTGTGTGCTGGTGGCTGCCTTGTTAGTGCCGTGAAGTCTGGGTGCCCAGTCCCCTAAATAACTCCTTCAGGATGCGCCGGGGCGGAGTGGGGTTTTCTGTTTGGTGCCCGGCTGGCCAGAGTGGTTCTCTCAGGTGCGACCTTCTTCAGAGCCCATCTCTCCTCTGCCCCCTCACCTTACCGCCTCCTGCGGGTTAGGGGTTTGGCTGCTGTTGCCGGCATGGTCACACGGGATGGAGCGGTGACTCCCCCATTCACAGGGACACAGCTAGCGCCAGCTCACGGTCCTGTCCTCGTTCGCGGGGAGCTGGCAGAGCTGAGCCTCATGACACTGAACAGACAGGTGGCAGGGTGGCAGTGACCGAGGGAGGTGGGCCCAGGTGACCTTGGCAAGGACCGGGCAGGTGGTGTCAGTGGGGAGCAGGCGGTGTCAGTGGGGAGAGGGGGTTGGGCTGGCAGGCAAGGCTGCCCAGCAGCTCTGGGGCAGCCTGGCTGGCCTGCGGCTGCAGAGGCTCATGGGTAAGAGATACCCTCGAAGGCACAGCCCTGGGTTGGGGCGGTGGCTAGACCACCAGACCTATGATGCATTCCCAAAGACTGCCTGGTGGGGGTTTGGGCCCCGACAAGCAATCCCTCCCTCCCTTCCTTCTGTGTCTTTTTACCTTCCTCTTCCTCCTGTCTCAAATGTTTGGCTCATTGAGACTGAGGGGCAGCGTTAAACATGGATCCTGGAGAAGTTCTTATTCAGGGTCTTTAGGTGGATACCTGGTAGATGTACTTACTTTCTATTTATTCTTATTATTTTTGTGGTGCCGAGGTTCAAACTCAAGGCCTTGCATGTGCTAGGCAAGTGCTTTCCCATGAGCTACATCTCCAGCCCTTGGTTTTATGAGATAACATCTTGATATGAAACGCAGGCTGGTCTTGAACTCACTGTTTAGCCCACGCTGGCCTCAAACTAGCCATCCTCATGTTTCCCCTCCCAAATGCTGGGGTTACAGGTGGGCACCACCATACTCTGTATGCTGTAGGTGCACTTTTCATAGTGAAGATGTATGACTGGGCCCTGTTCATAACCCCATTTACCTGCAGTTTCTGCTCAAATTCAGTGTTGTAGTAAATCGTGGCTTATGCCATGTTCGTCATCTGCCACAAAGTGTGGTCCCTTTCCCTCTGTGTCAGCCAGTATTCTCTAGAGGATAGAGCAATAGGAACAGTGTGTGTGTGTGTGTGTGTGGTGTGTGCATGTGTTCATCATGGAGGGATATCCTGGCACATTCAAATCTGTAGGATGGTGTAGGATGGGCCTATGGGATGGAGAGAGACCAGGGCTGAAACTCAAGCCCAGAGTTCTGGATCCAAAGGCATGGTGGATCTAGAGGTGGTCTGTTCTATCTAAGCCTTCAGTGTCTTCATAAGGCCCACTTTGTTTTCATGGTAATCTGTTCTACTCTGACTCTACTGATTCAAATATAAATCTTTTTTTTTTTTTGTCGGTCATGGGGCTTGAACTCTGGGCCTGGGCGCTGTCCTCAGCTCTTTAGCTCAAGGCTAGTGCTCTAGCACTCGAGTCATAGTGCCATTTCTGGCTTTTTCTGCTTATGTGGTGCTGAGGAATCGAACCCAGGGCCTCATGCATGCAAGGCAAGCACTCTACCACTGAGCCACCTTCCCAGCCCC
>NW_012273043.1:0-2500 GCF_000151885.1 Dipodomys ordii
AGAAGTGGCACTGTGGCTCAAGTGGTGGAGCACTAGCCTTGAGGTGAAAAGCTCAGGGATAGCGCTTTGGCCCAGAGTTCAAGCCCCATATCAATAACAACAACAAAAACAAAAAACAAACACACACACAGAAAAAAAAAAACACTAGCACTCTACTACTTGAGCCACAGCTCCACTTCTAGCTTTTTGTGGTTAATTGGAGATTAGAATCTCAGGACTTTGCTGCCTGGGCTGGCTTCTAACAGCAATCCTCAAATCTCAGCCTCCTGAAAATCTAGAATTACAGGAGTGAATCAGCAGCAGCTAGCAAGTACAATACTTCTTAATCAATGTCACTCTTTTCATCATTCTCCCTACATCTCTCCCAACTTATTTCCTCCCAATTTTCTTAGTTTCTTAAGATATGCACTGAATTTGACTTCATTTCTAGCCCCTTTTGAGATCATTGCATGTACATTGTTGCTATCCCACAGTTCTAAGTATCTTTATGAGATGCAGTTCATAGGCAGGATGCTTTTAGTAGGAGTTTGTTGTACAGATGTCAGAGTAAAGGTGCATACAGTTCCATTGCCTGAAGTTCTGATGATTTACTGGGAACCAACTACTCTCAAGGAGGAGTGGTCATGGGAGGTAACATGAAGAGATAAAATGCTTTGGTCTTCTAGAACATGACTAGGAGAGGGGTTTGGACTCAGGTTCTTTCCCCATAGCTAACCTTTCTTCAATTTGAGTTAAATGGAATTACAAAGTGAGCCATACAATTTAAAGAATTATTGCTTTCTAGAAGAAATTCTACTGCATAGACAACGGACTAAATCAATGAAGGATAGGATATTAATGTGTTTGGAGCCAACTGAAAGGGAACAGGACTAAACAAATGAGAGAGATGGCCACCATAAGAACTCTGATACTTTACCTGACTTTTAGAACTGTCCTGGAGTTTTGAAAAGAAGCACAAGAAAAATCAGATTCATCTTTCCAAAGGATATTTGCATGTTGAGATAACATCAAGCTCTTTGAGGGATGCGTCTAAACAGAACATGATGGTGTTTACATCAATGTTGGTGGGTAATATTTGAAATGAGCAGAAACAATCATATTTGTGTAGTGTTTACTTTAAAGCTCATCTAATTTTCTGATGGACCATATCTGGGTTTCAGAAGAAGTAAAAAAATAACTTCAGTGTTCTCAGTATATAAAATAACACAGGGGTTTGATAAATGAGATGAGAGGTGTGGATGCTACAGATTTGGGGTATTATGACATGATTGGCTTTGGATTTTAATATCTAGGTTTCTCAGCAGCCAAGTAGCCAAGTTGAGAGTCCAGTTGATAAAGGATTTTCAAATCTAAGTCCATGTTTGGGTTTGAGAAAATAGCATCTGTCAGGAAATGCCAATTTAAGTTCCTGAAGTTATTAATACTGGTGTTAACATCCATCTTTTACTTTCTTACCTTGTATAGTCAGTGGCATGACCCTTATTGTATATCACCTTTCCTTTCTTTTTTGGGGGGGAGGGGTGTCCGGTCATGTGGCCTGAACTCTGGGCTGGGTGCTTTCCCTCAGCTCTTCAGCTCATGGCTAGCGCTCTACTAGCTTTTTTTTCTTTTTGCTTATGTGGTGCTGAGGAATCAAAGCCAGGGCCTCATGTATGCAAGACAAGCACTCTACCACTGCGCCACCTTCCCAGCCCCAACCTTTCCTTTCTTAGTTCCCTGATATCCTCACACAACAATCCTTTTCAGAACCATCTCTATACTATTATTCCATTTCCCATTTCATTTGCAGACATTAAGATTTCTGTTGAACGACAACAGTTCTTCAATGTTAAATCTTAGTTCAACCTGTCATTTAAACTTAACTCTGGCCCTCTTGATAGGCAGGTATTATATGTGAGTCATGCCCTTCCAATTTTTCATCTTGAATTATTTTGGAGCGAAGGGCTCACCTTGCTTCCCAAGCCAGTCTGAATTACATTTATCCTCTCTCTTTTGTAGTATGACAAGTAAACAGCAACCCACCTAGTTTTATTGTTTGGTATAGAGTCTTGCCAACTTTTTCTCCTGGATTGGGCTTAAACTACTAGATCTTCCTTCTAAGTATCTGAGATTATATTCATGGGCTACTATGCTTGACTGTGTTGTACATTTTGTGCTTAAACCATTGGAAAAACACAAATCCATCCAGAAAATGGAAGAAAAGTATTGCACTTAAAATGTAGTTAGGAAAAATGTGACAGTCACTGTCATGGTCCATAAATCATACCTGAGAAATAACTGGAAACTTTGCCCCAAAGAAAATACTTAAGTCAACATACACAAACTCAGACCTAGAGTGAGGTAAGGTTTCACTCTTTTGTACTGGTGGTTTTTTTTCCCCCTTAACAGAAAAATGCTGACTGGCCTATGGTGGTTCACACCTGTAATCCTAGCTACACAGGAGGTTCAGATCTGAGGAACATGGTTCCAAGTCAGCCCAAACAGAAAAGTCTCCATGAGA
>NW_012273044.1:0-1705 GCF_000151885.1 Dipodomys ordii
TGGGCCTGGGTGCTGTCCCTCAGCTCTTCAGCTCAAGGCTAGCGCTCTACCACTTGAGCTACAGCGCCACTTCCAGTTTTCTGGTGGTTTATTGGAGATAGGAGTCTCACGGTCTCTCCTGCCCAGGCTGGCTTTGAACCACAATCCTCAGATCTCAGCCTCCTGAGTAGCTAGGATTACAGGCATGAGCTACCAGCGCCCGGCTTACACCTGACAGTGTTAAGGGAAGAAAATACTCACTTGGCCCCTGTGTTCTTTACCTACCTGTGGGCTTCCTCTGTTGGCTGAATCAAGCAAAGATGTAGAGGCTACAGCCATTGCCCCTTTCTTGTTATCCTGTTTGAGTTTTTCAAAATTAAAATGATCAAAAATAAAAGGAGGGTGGGTTGGACTAAGCAAAGCCAATCTCTTGTCCTCAGTGGTGCTGATTGAGCAATTTTTAAATTTAATTTTGTTGTGAAGATGCTGTGCGGAGGGGTTACAGTTACATGAGTAAGATAATGAGTACATTTCTTGTCGAGAATTGTTACTCCCTCCTTTGTTGTTCTCCCACTGTCCCTCCCCTCCCCCAACCTTCCTCACTCTTCCCCCTTCCCCTCCGAAGTTGTAAGTTCAATTCCAATATACTGTCTAGTGGGTATCATTGTTGCAATGGGTCATCCTGTATCCTTGTTTCAGCATTTTATTATTCCCCTTCCCCTCCCCAAACTGGACAAATGTATACACAAGATGCAGGGTACCAATATCAGTACAGCAACAACAGGAGATATACCATAGGGGGAAGAACATACAAAGGAAACAAAACAATCTTGTAGTACATTAAAAACAATAAAGAAGAACCACTTGTACCCATATCTTGGGGTTTGTTTCACTTAGCATCATCTTATATGGTCATATGTGCATAGCTTTTGAGCTTTTCTGCTCATCTGATAAAATTATTCTAGACATATACTAATTATTGCAAATGAGGGAAACCATGGGGAAAAGCAACAATAAAGAAAAAGAACGAACTGTATAGAGGGTCTAATGAGAGCCTCTTTTTTCCATAAGTTGGAGTTTGTATTAATATGCTTCATTATGTAGAGTCCTTTGCACTCTTTGGGATCTTGAGATCCCCTGTTTAGAGTATCTACATATTCTAGTTCTTCCAGATGAGGGAGATAATATGACCTGCTTTTCTTCGGATCTGGATTACTTCACTTAATATAATTTTTTCTAAATCTTTCCATTCCCTTATGAATGGAACAATGTTATTCTTTCTTATGGAAGCATAGAATTCCATTGTGTGTACGTACCACATCCCTACCAGATGCTGTTGTCAGATTTCTTGATTATGGGCATTTTTATTGGTGTAAGGTGGAATCTCAATGTTGTTTTGATATAGCCAGAGATGTTGAGCAATTCTTCATGCGTCTCTTGACCATTTGTATTTCATCTTCAGCGAGGTCTCTCTTAAGATCTTTAGTCCACTTTTGAATGGGGGTGGTCGTTTCTTTGGGAGTTTGTTTTGGGGGATGATTGAGCAAATTTTGCAGCAAATCCTTTGTAGTGTCCTTTACACAGAAGAAAATATAGTTGGTCCTAAATCCCCATAGGATATAGGTTTTATATCCCCCTTTCAGCCAAAATGTAATTTTGTCTAGGATGCCTGGGTTTCTAATAAGTATTTGATTATTATTCTCTTTTTTTGGGGGGTGGGTCTGGT
>NW_012273045.1:0-1296 GCF_000151885.1 Dipodomys ordii
ATTGTTACAATGGGTCAACCTGTATCCTTATTTAAGCATTTTGTTTTTTCCCTTCCCCTCCCCAAATTAGAGAAGTGTACACAGAAGATGCAGTGCAGCGACATCAAATACAGGAGTTATACTGTGGGGGAGGAACATACAAAGCAACAAAAAAATCACATGGTACATTATAAATACGTTAGAAATAATAGCAAGAAAGAAAAAAGATATTTGTGTCTCTATCTTGGGGTTCATTTTGCTTAACATCACTGAAACATTGTACCATTAAATAGATGTTTGGCTTTAAGTAAGCCTTGCCCAAAGCCAGTAATCTATAATGCAGCAGTAGAAACCTGGGAGGTTACTTTCAGTAACTGGCATAAAATGAATCAAAGGCATCATATGCTTTTACCTCCTCTTATCTCTTTACGGGAAACTGTCAAGTAGACTGGTAAAGACTATTAACAACTTATTGCGACTTAACCAAAAATAATGTATTCCCCCCAAAACATCCCCTAGCTCTGGTTGGAATTATTTTCCACATGAGGAATGGAACTCTGGCCACATTGAAGGTAAGTACAAGGTACAAGGACCAGAACCCAAGCCCACCAATGCATTGCCCAATTGTCTTTCACTGAGACCATGTGGTTGCTGACGAAGTAGATCACCACTCACCATTTGTTTCTATGGCTCCTCCTTTCTCAGAGACTGAGAAACAGACCCACAGGGTCTAACAGGACAAACTTTTCCATTTTTACTGAAGTAACCAAAATTCTTTATGTCATAGTTTTATCTTCATCGCAGTTACATGGACAGAGAAAAGACAACTCCCATAGAATTTCAATTTTGCAGACTCAAGAAATAAATATATGTGAAAACATATTAGATCACTGGATCCTATAAATAAACCTGATTTTTATTTTTAATTCCTCAAAAGAAACTTACACGTTCCTTTTAGAGAGGCTCAAAAGTCTTCTCTGTGTTTGATAAGTTAAAAACGTTTTGTATTAAAGCAGTATCAATGCTAAAGATTTAATAAATTGCCAAAATCAATGAGTAGCTTCCTACACATTTTATTTCATAAAAATTTTCTTTTACTAGTCCTTTTTGTTCAAAAGTAGTAGAGTCACTAAATCTTAAAAAATTCTGTTTGGGGCTGGGAAGGTGGCTCAGTGTTAGAGCACTTGCCTTGAATGCATGAGGCCCTGGGTTCAATTCCTCTGCACCACATAAGCAAAAAGAAAAAAGCCGGAAGTGGTGCTGTGGCTCAAGTGGTAGAGCGCTAGCCTTGAGCTGAAGAGCTGAGGGACAGTGCCC
>NW_012273046.1:0-2356 GCF_000151885.1 Dipodomys ordii
CCTCAGCACCACATAAGCAAAAAGAAAAAAGCCAGAAGTGGCGCTGTGGCTCAAGTGGTAGAGCGCTAGCCTTGAGCTGAAGAGCTGAGGGACAGCGCACAGGCCCCACGACCAGACCCCCCAAAAAAAATCTTCAGTGAATTCTCACATCAAGTACATTTCTCATTATGCATCATTTCATTATATTGGGGGATGTTAATATAGCCAGAAAATACCTCTAGGTAAATTTGCAGATTTTAAGCAACATGTAGTTCCAAGTTGTTAAAATGCTGTAGTTATGAAAGTTGGTCAAAACACATATCATCAATACACAATAGGTTAGAGATTACATGAAAAAATCCAAGAAAAACAAGTACTTCATGATTCTAGATATATGACAAATCTCAAATATGCAGATTCATAGAAATAGAGAAAGACATAGGGGATGTTGTAAGTTACTGTTTAATGGATATAATAATTAATACCTGATGAGTACGTTCTAGTGATCTGCTCTGTACAGTGGTGTGCCTATAGCAAATTACATTATACACTTGAACAGTTAAGAGGGTCAATAAGATCTTGTATTCTTATTATAATAAAATTTAAAAAAGAAGTTCAAGTGCCTAGTGACTCTAGGAATGATGATATATATTGTATTATTGAGAAGGGCTGTCAGAGTTAAGCTGTGCTTCACTACAGTAATGATAACTGTGTGAAGTGTTACATAGCTTAGATAGATATCACCATTGCTCAGCATACGTATGTATCTATATATGTGTAATATATAGATACACACCAAAAAAACTTTAACGATATCATAGTAGTGACATTTAGTCATTTCCCAATAGTGGATTTTTTGTTGTTGTTGGCTATGGGGCTTGAAGTCTGGGCTTGGGCACTGTCCCTGAGCTCTTCGGCTCAAGGTGAGCGCTCTACCACTTGAGCCACAGTGCCACTTCCTGAACAGTGGATTTTAATTGTTCCAGTTACTCCCTATTTGGGATGCACAATGATGCTGAGACTATGGATTCTGGGTTTTCCATAGCTTTTATCTCTTGGTAGTTGTCATATGTTTCCTTAGGTATATGAGACTGATGCCTATTTTACATTGAAGAGACATCTTTAGCAATTCTGACTCCTGATTACTTTTGCCCTATTCTCAATTTTCTTATATTTGGTATATGTGTGTATATATATATATATATATATATATATATTTTATTTGAGGAAGACTTGGCCAAGGATTAAACTTTAAAGCAATAGTGTGTAATAATATGTATCTTTAAATACATAGATAAAACATATAACTTTAAAGCAATAGTGTGTAATAATATGTATCTTTAAATACATAGATAAAACATATAGCTATCAGTACTAAGATACATACTAACATAATAAAAGAACTACTTATTTTGCTGCTCACATATTAGGGCCAGTGACCATCTGAGCTTTTGAGTTTCTTTCATAGTTACACATGATGGCACCAAGACTATCTTATATTCCCTTATAAATTTGGACAGTCATTTATTTAGTCCGCCTAGAACTTTTGAATTGGAAAGCATGAAAATTTGAAATTAGTGTAAATCTGCCAAACTGTCCCTCACCATTATCTTCTCATCTACAGAATGAAGATATTTCTCTCTCTCACTCTCTATATATACATTCATATATATGTATGTATATATATATATATATATCCATATTATTTGCTATTTGCAAATTTTCTTTCAAATCCAGGTTTCAATATATACTTGAAAACAAGTGAAAGTGGTTAAATCTTGTTAGTAAAATGTAAAAAGGAGTAGGGCATCTGAGGGAATGGCCTATAGATGTTATCATCTTTGCAATTTATAACATGGGCATCAATGTGGACACGTGTAGTTGCTCTACTTTGTATGTTTCCTTTTCATAATTGCTATAAGATATCAATTTAAATGTAGCTATTAGATATAACAAGCATTGTGAAAGATTTTGATGGTAACAGGAGCTTTACCTGAACTAGATGTATTAGTAAGCAGTTTTTCATAGATTTCCATTGAAATTCACCTCTCTTCCTTATCTGCCCATTTTATCTGGTACTTTTTTTTTTTTTTTGTCGTTTGCGGGGCTTGAACTCTGGGCCTAGGTGTGTGGTACTTTTATTATGGCACTCATCATAGTCCATAGGTTGCATCCACTTCTGCTACCGTAATGTGGGCCTAGAATGCTAAATCTCCTTGCTCTTTCATCTTTCTATATTAGAGACTGGCAAGTAGTAGATATAAATGGGTGATTGTGTATGTGTGTTTATATGTGTATATATGTATGTGTGTGAAGGTATGTATATATGTGCATATATGCATAAATAATATATAAATATAATATATATATATTTATA
>NW_012273047.1:0-1313 GCF_000151885.1 Dipodomys ordii
CTCTACCACTTGAGCCACAGCACCACTTCTGGCTTTTTTCTTTTTGCTTATGTGGTGCTGAGGAATCGAACCCAGGGCCTCAGGAATGCAAGGCAAGCTCTCTACCACTGAGCCACCTTCCCAGCCCCAAGACTCTTTATCTCCAATTAAGTACTGGAATGGTGCTGTGGCTCAACTGCTAGCTTGGAGCAAAAGAACCCACGAGGGAAAGAAGACAGGAAGAAAGGAAGGAAGGTAAGAAGGAAGGAAGGAAGGGAGGGAGGGAGGGAAGGAGGGAGGGAGGGAGGAAGGCAGGAAGGAAGGAAAGAAATCAGGCAAACAACAAAACTAGCAATTAGCCAAGTGCCAGTGACTTATACCTGTAATCCTAATGCAACAAGTTGAAAAGTCCCCAGAATACAGACCACCAATTCAAAAACCCAATCTTGATTATAAGGAAATTTATTAGTGAAAAGAAATATGTCAGGGCTGGGAAGGTGGCTCAGTGGCAGAGTGCTTGCTTTGCATGCATGAGGCCCTGGGTTCAATTCCTCAGCACCACATAAGCAAAAAAGGCTAGAAGTGGCG
Source organism: Dipodomys ordii (assembly GCF_000151885.1). NCBI lineage: Eukaryota > Metazoa > Chordata > Mammalia > Rodentia > Heteromyidae > Dipodomys > Dipodomys ordii. The sequence goes on from NW_012273047.1 coordinate 568, forward strand.
CTGTGTCCCAAGTGGTAGAGCGCTAGCCTTGAGCTGAAGAGCTGATGGACAGTGCCTAGGCCCAGAGTTTAGGCCCTACGATCGACAAAAAAAAAAGAAATTTGTCAATAGCCAATTATAACCAACGGGGACTACTCCTAGCCCAGAAGCAGCCCCAAATAGCAACAAGCAGGGGATTTTATACCCCAAAATGGGGGGGGGTCATGTAAATGAATCTTTCCAATTCTCCTATGTTTTGCAAGTCAAGCAAAATACAAAAGCAGAATACAGAAGCTAAATATCCGGTTGTGGGGGGGGGGGGGAAATAGGCGCCAGGCCTACCTCTCAGAATAGAAGCTGCTGCCCACAGACTACCTCTTGTCCTAAGTTCTTCTTTTTAGGGGCTTTTATAAGTTTGTCTAGCAGTTTCTTGCCATGGCTTCCCAGCATTATCATGACCCCTGCCCTGGCTTTTTAGCACCATCATGGCTCCTATTATGCTACTGAATGCCTCATTATGTTTACCTTATTTCACTAGCTATCAGGAGACTGAGATCCAAGGATGGAGGTTCAAAGCCAACCTGGGCAAGAAAGTCTGTGACTTTTTTTGGGGGGGGGGTCCAGTTGTGGGGCCTGAACTCTGGGCCTGGGCGCTGTCCCTCAACTCTTCAGCTCAGGGCTAGCACTCTACCACTTGAGCCACAGCGCCACTTCCGGCTTTTTTCTTTTTGCTTATGTGGTGCTGAGGAATCGAACCCAGGGCCTCA
>NW_012273048.1:0-2689 GCF_000151885.1 Dipodomys ordii
AAAAAAAAAAAAAAGCAGCAAGTTAAGCAGTAGTCTGAGATTTGCTCTTTTATGTATCACAGGTCTTTTGATGGCTGGCGCTTTGGCTCCCCTTCAGTTCGCTGCAGCGTGGACAGTGCAGCAGTGCAGTGGTGGCCGCCTGGGCTGCCATGTTTCTGTATGGCAGAGCCCCAGCAGTGGGGGTCTTTGGACAGTTAGAGCACTTAACATGTTAATAGGTTTTGCCAAGTAGCAATGCTAGAGTGCTGTTCTAATTTCTACTTTACGTTCCCTGTACCAAAGCTTCCAAGGAATGACTATAATAAGCTGGTTTTCCTCCTCTGGGAAAATCCCACACAATAGCTTTCCATGCTAGAAAAGGGGCAAAGGAGTTGAGAGTCCAGTCAACCACTTTGGGCTGCAGCCAGTGATTGCCACATTCAGTTCTTTCCTGTGTGTGTGTGTGTGTGTGTGTGTGTGGTGTATGTATGTGTGTAGCACACAGAGGAGATGGGAGGGCAGATGAACCCTGGGCTTTATCCATTTTCCCTTGCCTTGCATCTGCCAGCGAGGTCTACAGCCTCACCTCTGGGGCAGAGAGGCTGGGTCCCTTCAAAGGGGGTTGGTTGGAGGACCTTAAGCCACACACACACACTTTTAGAAGAAATCACCTTATCTGCCCCGGAATGCCAAGGAAATGCTCACACATTCCCTTGGGCCTCAGTCAGCTTCACAGACAAGGGCATGGAGCAGCTGGCCAGATGGGCAGTCACGCTCCCTGACTATGATTTTAAGAAAGCATACAGACGAATTCAAAAGCACAGAATGCCAATGGTTGTCTCCTAGACACAGTACTTCTTTACTACGTTTGCTGTACTAATCTTTTTAAACCAGTTGCATACTGTATCTTTTTTCTTTTTTTTTTTTACTTTTTTTTTTTTTGGTCTGTTGGGCTTGAACTCAGGGCCTGGGTGGTGTCCCTGAGAGCTTTTGCTCAAGGCTAGCACTCTATTACGTTGAACCACAGTGCCACTTCTGGTTTTTGAGTGGTTAACTGGAGGTAAGAGTCTCAGGGGGACTTTCCTGCTTGGGCTGGCTTTGAACTGTGATCCTCAGATCTCAGCCTTCTGAGTGTCAGCTAGGATTACAGGATTACAGGTGAGCCACTGGCACCCAGCAGTATACTCTATTTTGATTCATTCTTAAGTACGTCATAGCTAAACTACCTAAAAATCAGTATATGTTCCTATGTAATCACGAACTCATAAGAGAATTAACCATAATTCTCTAATATCATTTAAGATTGAGTCCATACTCAAATTTGTCCTGTTGCCGCCCTCCCCCCACCAAATACCTTCTATTTTCATCTAAAACAATGACCTTTGAAGAGGTCAGTTGTCCTATATAGATCTACATGCTGCATTCTCAGGATAAAGACTATGTTTCTTCATTTCCATTGTAGTTGAGTTTTGCCATATGACAAAGTTGTGCTCAGTGAGATACATATGAAGGTCTTTAGCTGCTTGAAACTTGGATAAATGGCTGGAGCTCTGGCACCCACCTTAGACCTGAGCATCAGGGTTGGCCTCCAGGGATGACAGTGGCAAGGGTGGGAAGGGCTTGATGGAATGGCCAGAACCAGTTCTGTCTGCCTACTTCCCACCCCAACTTGTGAAAATGAACCTGAGCACTCACACCACTAGACTAGGACTTTCTTCCATCTTTAGCCAAATTGAATCTCCGTTAGTAGAGGCCAGGCTGAGACAGATTAAAACCTTGTGTTAGCATAGAAGATGTGTTAGTTGCTTTCTGTAAGAACTTTGTGGTTATATGTGCAGGGATGAAGACAGTGTGGCTTTGCCACATGTAAGTAGACACGGGGGCGGGGGGGGGGGACGGGGCTGAGGGGTCGCTGCAAGAGCAGCGTGAGAATGATCTAGAATTGGTTTCAACCCCTTCATTTCCTCTAGTCACGGTCGTGGAATTTCAGGGTGTGGAAAACTGCACTTGCAAAAAAGTGGAGGAAACAAAAGAAGGTTTGTGTGTGAAGGCCTCACTTCCTGCCCCAGGCATCAGGAGACAGTCTCCTGGGAGGTGACCTTGCGCTGCCATTTCAGATCCTTTGGCAATTCCCATGGGTGTCAAATGTGTGATTCTTGGGGATCTGGTGACATCTTCTTACCTCAATGGAGCAAAGAGGGTGGACCTCGGTTCTGAGAGTCCACACAATCATTCTGGTTAGAGCAGGTTTCAGTTATATCTTCTTCTTCCTTCTTCCTCCTCCTCCTTTTTTTTTTTTTTTTTTGTCAGTTGTGGGGCTTCAACTCTGGGCTTGGGTGCTGTCCCTCAGCTCTTCAGCTCAAGGTGTGTGCTTTACCACTTGAGCCACAGCGCCACTTCTGGTTTTCTGGTGGTTAATTGGAGATAAGAGTTTCATGGCCTTTCTTTCCCTGGCTAGCTATGAAGCCCCATCTTCAGACCTCAGTCTCCTGAGTAGCTAGGATTACAGGTGTGAGCCACTGGGGCCTGGTTTCATTTCTTCTTTTGCTCTTTCAGCTACATAGAAGGCAGATACAGGGCATTCTCAGTCCAAGGCTTGCTCCAGGAAAAATGCATAAGACTTGATTTGAAAAATGGCTACAGTACAAAAGGGATTGTAGTGTTTATTCTTCCCTAATTCCAAATTTGGTGTGTGTGTGTGTGTGTGTGT
>NW_012273049.1:0-2463 GCF_000151885.1 Dipodomys ordii
TTTTTTTGCTTATGTGGTGCTGAGGAATCAAACCCAGGGCCTCATGCATGCAAAGCAAGCACTCTACCACTAAGCCACCTTCCCAGCCCCTCTAATTCCATTTTTGAAGAGCCTGTGGGCATCATACCAGAGGGAGAGCCACAGTCAGGAACTCTGGGCAGAAGAACGGCAAAGGGCATTCCCTCTATTCCCTTTACTACCTCCACATCATGCCTCATTCCCTCTTGTGACAGTAACTCACTACAAACTAAGACGTTATAGAAGGTTCTGGAGCCAAAACCTTTCGCCTTGTAGCTTTCAGGCAAAATGAACTCTTCTATGTGAAATCTTTTCAGACTTTTACAAATAGGCCTTGGTCCCTTTGAATCTCTTCTTCCCTGTGTAAAACACCCCAGTTCCTTTGGCAATTCAAGGGACAGGTTTTTTTTACTACCTAGCACAATCACCCTGTTGGAGAGGCTAAAATGGCCACATCTCTTTCAAAAGGATGATCCACAGTGATCCCAACACTCCATCTGTGATCTCCCAGGAGCGTGAAAGCACCACCATCTACTATGCTATGAGAACTAAACTTCCATTAGTGCAACCTAAAACAAAATTGGTTTTATGTGGTGACATCATCCTATTGGCTTCTACTGAGCCCATGTCAATAAACTGCGTCCTAGAGCTGCATCTCACAGGACCCTGATCATGCAGGTGCATGGGCAAAACTCATCTGCTTCAGACTGCTGGAGCACGAAGTGCAGAAACTCTGGAGTGGATAGGAATGCTAATTTTGCCCTTATGTACTGAAACCATAGACAAATTATTCTACTTCTCTAAGTTTCAATTTCCTCAGCTACAAAGTGGGGATTTTTTTTTAACCTCACCAGACTGATCTGAGGAATAAATGAGATAAAATATATAATTACCCTACTCAGACCAAGAACTTACACAAAGCAAAAGTGGGTAAGTAGTTAGCTTTGAGATTTGAACTCAAGGCTCTAAATCCAAAGCTTTGTGGCCTTGGATACATTATACTGATCCAGTTTTCTTGTCCTACAGTTCTTACCATATTAAATATCATTTCTGGTATATCTCCCTGCTCTGAACTGTAAAATCCTTGAAGATTTCCTTGTTTCTGTAGCCCCAGAATTGGTCATGGTGCCACCTGGCACAGAGTAGAAGCAATTAAATGGTGATGGATGAATGAGTATAAGAACAAGTTAATTAAATGACTTCAAGAAGACAAGTTTCTCTTTTGCCCTCTCTCAGCCATTCCAATCCCATCAGCAAGGCTGGTCAGCAGAAAGCATTTATTTCACCAGACTGCAGTACAGAATAATACAGTAGGCTGGCACTGTTTCCCCTGTTCCCCCAAACACTGCCCACCCCACCCCCATTCTGTCTTCCCAGATACAAACCCTCCCACACTGGTGAGCCTTACTCTCAGCTACTCCCAGATCTGGACTAATCTTCATGTCCTCACAAGAGTGTTGGCTGAGCTGGTCACTGGTGAACCAAGATGGCCACAGGTCACGTGGAAGAAAGGCAATAGAATTTCTCCAGAGTTCCCTTCTGAGTGCTTCATTAAAAATGACCTTTCCCTGATCCCAAGTAACTACTAATAGGAAAAAGGAAAACACACCTGTTTGTACCCAACGAGCCATTTCAAATGCACTTATGCCACACTTTACAGAGCATTTATATCTCAACTTTATCTCTACTACTGCTGGAAATCATATTACTCCCATAACCAAAATGCTAGTAATTCATCATTTGTGAATTCCTCTTAGAACATCTCATTATTCCTGTAGCACTGTAGTCTGTGAGAACCTTCATTCCATCAATTATGAGACTTAACAGCCCCACCCATCAAATGGACACAAAATCATCAATCTTAAATTATAATATGGTTACATGAAAAAAACTAAGTAAATACTATGGCTATGTAGGCATGTACTATATATGTGTGTGTGTGTACTATACACATTAAGTGTACACTCAGTGTCATTTTTTTCCTTCCTTTTCCTGTTACATCTCAGAGCATTGAATGACAATGCAACATGGACATAGCTCAGTTCCTGCTCATAAACACACATGTGAGAGTATGGTGGTACCCCCTCTGTCACAGTAAGTGTGTATACAGCTCTAGAACTCACTGGGAATTTGAATACTGGCAAGCCAATCCATTTTAATTCTGTGTGGTCATTTGTGGACAGATAAAAAAATAGAAAAATACCTACTTTCAGGTAATTCTCCAGAAGAGGTGACTAGAAGCTAGTGCCAAGAGTAACAAAGATCTCAGCTGGGTGCTGGTGGCTCACACCCATAATTCTAGCTATTCAAGAAGTTGAGGAAGTGGCACTGTAGCTCAAGTGGTAGAGCGCTCGCCTTGAGCTGAAGAGCTAAGGGACAGCACTCAGGCCCAGAGTTCAAGCCCCACGACTGACAAAAAAAAAGAATGTGAATTTCTGGAAGTGG
>NW_012273050.1:0-1509 GCF_000151885.1 Dipodomys ordii
ATGTCTGTAATCCCAGCTACTCAGGAGGCTGAGGTCTGAGAATCCCCATTCAAAGTCAGCCCAGGCAGGAAAGTCCGTGAGACTCTGATCTCAAATAAACCACCAGAAAACCAGAAGTGGTGCTGTGGCTCAAGCGGTAGAGCACTAGCCTTGAGCTGAAGAGCTGAGGGACAGCGCCCAGGCCCAGAGTTCAGGCCCCACAACTGGACCAAAAAAAAAAGTATATATATTGTAATACTGTTCTCTTTCTTACTCAGGGATGGTGCTATACCACTTGAGCCACACCACTTCCAACTTTTTGCTGGTTAGTTGGAGATAGATAATTAGATTTGCCTACCTGGGGTGGCTTTGAACTGTAATCCTTAGATCTCAGTCCCTTGGGTCTGGGAAGGTGGCTCAGTGGTTGAGCGCTTGCCTTACATGCATGAGGCCATGGGTTCGATTCCTCAGCACCACATAAGAAAAAAGCCGGAAGTGGCGCTGTGGCTCAAGTGGTAGCATGCTAGTCTTGAGCTGAAGAGCTGAGGGACAGCGCCCAGGCCCAGAGTTCAGGCCCCACGACCGGACCAAAAACAAAACAAAACAGATCTCAGTCCCCTGAGTAGCTAAGATTAGAGTGAACCACCAGAGGCCAGCAGCGTCCCCCATTCTCAAGTGTGGGTTCAGTGGTGGGAGGCACAGTGCAACTAGAACTTCCATCTCCAGAACTTTCCCATCTTTCCAAATGAAACTGTTCTCATTAATTACTAATCTCTGCCCTCTTGCCCTTCTGTCCCACTTTCTTCTGCATTTGACACCTGGGCACCTCATTCAGGTGGAATGGCCCGAATGTGTCCTCATGTGATTGGCTCATTTCACTTAGGGGCGTGGCTTCCAGGCCAAGTCCTGCAGGTCCTTGGTCCCTTGTGAGTGATGTCTGGCTTTGCCTCACTAAGATCTCCCTGCAGGGTGGCCTTTTCTTTTCAGCCCACCCCTTTGGGCTGTGCTTTGTGCTCCTTTTCAGTTTTGATGTTTTCCTGTGCTATTGGTGTGGCTTGAACTTCTGTTGTGGGGCTTGAACTCTGGGCCTGGGCACTGCCCCCCAGCTCTCTACCACTTGAGCCACAGTGACACTTCTGGTTTTCTGAGTGGTTTATTAGAGATACGAGTCTCACAGCCTTTCCTGCCCAGGCTGGCCTTGAACCGAGATCCTCAGATCTCAGCCTCCTCAGTAGCTAAGATTACAAGTGTGAGCCACCAGCACCCGGCTAAGTTTTTTGTTGGTTTGTTTGGTTTTTGTTTTTTGTGGGTCGTGGGAGCTTGGACTCTGGGTCCTGGGCACTGTCCCTGAGCTCTTCAGCTCGAGGCCAGTGCTTTACCATTTCAGTTTTTTGAGTCATGGACCATGCTAGCACAGAACTACTGTGTATGTATGCCAGGGTAGCCTTGACCTCAAAATCCTCCTCAGCCTCCCACATACTGAGATTACTGACCTTCACCACCATACCTGGCCTTTTTTTTTTTTTTTTT
>NW_012273051.1:0-3576 GCF_000151885.1 Dipodomys ordii
CGCTTGCCTTGCATGCCTGAGGCCCTGGGTTTGACTCCTCAGCACCACATAATCAAAAAGAAAAAAGCGGGAAGTGGCACTGTGGCTCAAGTGGTAGAGTGCTAGCCTTGCGCTGAAGAGCTGAAGGACAGCGCCCAGGCCCAGAGTTCAGGCCCCATGACTGGACCCAAAAAAACAAAACAAAATATATTCTAAAGCAGAATGTGTAGAAGTGTGCCTCTCCGGGGGGGAGGGGGGAGGCTGGGAAGGGATGGGAAGGGTAAACAAAGGAGGAGGCTGCAAAGCTTGGTAAGAAATGTACGCATTATCCTGCCCATGCAATTGTAACCCCTCTGTACAGTTTGTTCACAAAAATAAAATAAAATAAAATTTAAAAAAAAAAAAGAAGTGTGCCTCTCCAACAGCTGGGCAGGTTAGCAATATATGATTCTCTGGCCCTATTCCAGACCTACGCAACGTGGATTTTCACAAACGACACTCTGCTTTCCGTCTCCTGAGTGCTAGGATTACAGATGTGCACTATCATGTCGGCTTCTTACCTCTTTGTATTTGCATATTTTTATCCTAATTTGAAATCATGTCCGTTTTTAAGAAGGCCTTTTCCTTTTTTTTTTGCCAAGCTGGAGGTGAAGGGTGTCAGAATTAGGGTTTGCAAGGCAAGCGTTCTACCTCTGGCTACACACTCAGTTCAAGAAAGTCTTGTCAACTTGCTTTTTAGAAATGAGATCCTGCAAAGCACCGGTGGCTCATTCTTTGTAATCCTCACTTGTCAGAAGGATGAGATCTGAGGATTGTAATTGGAAGCCAGCACAGGCAGTAAAGGCCATGAGACTCTTACCTTCAATAAGCCACCAAACAAAGCTGGAAGTTGAGCTGTAGCTCAAAGTGATAGAGTGGTAGCCTTGAGCAAAAAAAGCTCAGGGACAGTGCCCAGGACCCTGAGTTCAAGCCCAGGACTGTCACCAAATAATAATAATTATTATAATAATAAAAGGAGATATTAACTTGCTCTGATTATCTGGTTAGTCATGTACAGTTTCACATTAGCCTTACTAACATCAAAGGTAAAACATGTAAAAATACTTTTAAATTTGATACATGAGAAATATATATTAAATTAACTGACATTTTTTTATTTTAAGGGATAAAATTGTTTTCCCATATATTATTGCCATTTCTAAGTGCTTTATTATCTTTAACCCATTTAATCCTCCCATTCACTCCAGACAGGGACGATGAATCTCTACTTACACTGTGAGACTATGGTGCCTATGTCAAGCAAAACATCCTATTAGTTCAGTGGCTAGGAGGCTTTGAACTTGAGGTGGGTGTGGGCTGGAATTCTTTGCTATTTCCTGGATAAGTTATTCAACTTCAGACAACCTCAGGTTTCCTCTCACTTTCAGTGATGGATGCTCCTTACTTTTATAAAGTTCTGTGAAACACATATTAAGTTCTCAAAAGATGGTAACTTTTTTGTGCCGATACTAGGACTTGAATTCAGAGCCTTTGGCTCTTGTTTAACTTTAAATTTCATTATTTTTTTTCAAGGCTGGTGTTCTACCCCTTGAGCCACTGAGCCATACTTCTGCTTTTTGCATTTGGTAGTTAATTGGAGGTAAGCGTCTCCTGTTTGAGCTGGCTTCAAATCATGAACCTCAGATCACTGCCTCTTGATTAGCAAGGAGTACAAGCATGAGCCACTAACGCCTGGCCTTCCTCTGAGTTTTCATTCTCAAGTAAAAGTGAAAACTTAAGTGAACTTTACCTAAGTTGTTTAGATAGAAAGGGCTATAGATAGCCTGGGATTTGGTAATATAAAAAATGAGAAATGCATTGGGTTATGACAATCCAATAGTCACAGTCCTTTAAAAGATGTATAGAAGTGCCAGATTGCTTCTTGTTTTACCTTCATGTCTTGTCTTACTGGTAGAGTATCTCATTCTTAGATTTGGGCTGACAAAAGGACAGAGCTAACAGAGGCATGTAATAATGTATACTGTCCTGTGTATGATGTACAACATCAGAGTTTAGTACTGGCTCATACGGAAAGGAAACATGAATGAATAAGGGAGGGAATGTTATGGGTGGGGAGATGGAGTGAGAAGAGTTACTATGGCCATCTGTCTCTCTCAACAGAACTGTGTATAAGTGTGGAGTTGCTTCTTTTTAGTATGTTTTTATTTTCTATCTAAGCCACTTATTGGCACGTACTAGCTTTTTAGAAAAGGTCTCTTTCCTTCAAATGGAAATGAGTATCAATAAGAATTTCTCCAACATACTTTCATTGGCTATTGACCATATTGCAGAGAACTATTTCAGGAAGTGAGCCCAGATCCAAATGACAGAAAATTTGAGCATGAATTTAGAAGTCAGAAACCCAGTGCTTCTCACACTTTAGCAAGAGTTGCCTGACAATCTCATTAAAAAAAAAAAAAAAAAAAGTACAGCTCTCTGCTGATTCCCGTAATTGAAAGTGGGGCTCAAGATTACTTTTTTTTTTTTTTAGCAAACTATCTGGTGTTGCTGATGCTGATGGTCTGAAGCCCAAACTAGGGAAACAATTGTTAGAAGAAAGTTATCCAAAGCCAGGTGCCAGTGGCTCACGCCTGTAATCCTAGCTACTCAAGAGGCTGAGATGTGAGGATCATGATTAAAAGCCAGCCGGGACAGGAATGTCTGTGAGACTCTTATCTCTAATAAACCACCAGAAAACTGGAAGTGGCACTATGCCTCAAGTGGTAGAGTGCTGACCTTGAACTAAAAGCTAAGGGAGAGCACCCAGGCCCAGAGTGCAAGCCCCACGACCAACAAAAAGAAAGAAAAGTCATCCATCTCTATATCTCCCCTTCTCCAATCTTTGCACTTCCCCATAGCCTAGTTGTTTTTTATTTTGTTGTTGTTGTTTTGTTTTTTTGCTTGAACTCAGGGCCTGGGCACAGTCCCTGAGCTTCTTTTGCTCAAGGCTAGCACTCCACCACTTGAACCACAGTGCCACTTCAAGCTTTTTCTGTTCATGTGGTACTGAGGAATTGAACCCAGGGCTTCATGCATGTTAGGCAAGTACTCTACCACTAAGTCACATTCCCAGCCCAAGGCCTACTTGTTGAGTAGATTGATCAGACCCAGGAAATTAATTGGCCCATGTGTAATGAGAACTGGGTTAGGGACCTTCATTCAGCTTTCTCTTCTATTTCGCATAGCCAGGAATAGGTAAAGTGGGCAAAGGCCTCCTCTTGGCATATGTCCATCTTTATTTCCAGTCTGAGCCAATCATACTCTTTTATTGCTTTCATTTCCTGTCTAGTGTGGGATGATTTGGGTGTTTCATGGAAGAAGGGAATTCTTTTGGAGGATTTCCATGGCGGCTGCTTGCCCTAAAAAGAGAGTTCTGCACTGAGAAATTAGGCATGTATACAAATGAAAATAAAGTAGTATTCTTATTTCTTTTTTTTAGTTTAAATTTCTTTTTTTTAATTTTTATTTATTTTTTATTGTGAAAATACTGTACAGAGGGGTTACAATTACATGGGCAAGATAATGAGTACATTTCTTATCAAGCATTGTAGCCTCCTC
>NW_012273052.1:0-1950 GCF_000151885.1 Dipodomys ordii
TTTTTCTGCTTATGTGGTGCTGAGGAATTGAACCCAGGGCCTCATGCATGCAAGGCAAGCACTCTACCACTGAGCCACCTTCCCAGCCCTCTTTTCAGATTTTTAACATTTTCATAATACAGGTCCTTCACATCTTTGGTTAACTTAATTCTGAAGTATTTTAAGACTATTAGGAATGGATTTGCTTCCTGATTTCAGTCTCAATCTTTTCATTGTTAGCATACAGAAAAGCTACTGATTTCTATGGTTAATTTTATACCCTGCTGCTTTACCAAAGTTTAGGATTAGCTCAAGTAGCTTGGCAGAATCTACAGGGTTCTTTCAATACAGGATTATGTCATCTGTGAATAGGGGGAGTTTTACTTCTTCTTTCCCTACTTGGGTCCACATTATATTTTATTCTCCTACATTATTACTCTTGCTATGAATTCCAATACTGTATTAAAGAGGAGTGGAGAGAGTGGACATCTTTGTCTCATTCCTGATTTTCACCATTATGTGTAATGCTGGATGTAGGTTTGTCATATACACCCTTTATTATATTGAGGACCCCACTATCAAAAAAAAACTAACAATAACAGGTGCTGAAGGGGATGTGGCCAAAGGTAATGCTGCTGTTTCATTGTTGGTGAGAATGCAATCTTGTTCAACCACTCTGGAAAGCAGTATGGAGGCTCCTCAAAAGACTCAACACAGATAACCTATTACCCAGAAATTCTACTCCTGGGCATTTATCCAATTGACCACAAACAAGGACACACTAAAACTACTAGCACAACTGTATTCATTGCAGCATTGTTTTCCATAACCAAGATATGAAAACAATCCAGATGACCCTCAATGGATGAATGGATCAAAAAAATGTGAGGATATGCACATGCATGCATATACACAATGGAATCCTATACTTCCATCAGAAAGAATGATATTGTACCATTTATAAGGAAATGGAAAGATCTGGAAAAATTATATTAAGCGAAGTAAGCCAGACCCAAAGAAACATAGGTTGCATGATTTCCCTCATTTGTTCTAACTAGAATGTGCTTATAAATCTGTAAGTAAACACACTGGATGGTAAAAGACAAAAAATTACATTTGGAAAAGAAAATCTAAACAAAAGAATCTAAATGTTACACAGTGAGACCACAGGAGGATATTCTCAGGAGAATATCACAAAGGCTCAATAGCTATGTGCATATAATCATATAAAACGATGTTGATTGAAATGAGCTCAAAGAAATAGAAGGTTTTTTGTTATTTTACTTTTATGTTTGTTTGGTTTTATTCTCCTTTGTCATTGTTTTTTATTTCTATCTCCTTTGTCATGTATGTAAGCTTAATCTGTTGGGGGGGGTGGGTAAGGGGGAAGCACAGAAATGATAGCACACAGAGTGAATACATGCATCGGTGATACTCACTAGACACTATGTTGAAAATGAACTATACAACATGTGGGAGAAGTGGGTCAGATGAGAAAAACTGGGAGTAAGTGAGGAAGAGGCGACACTGTGCAAAAAGAAATGCACTCATTCCTGACTTATGTAACTGTAACCCCGCTCTACATCACCTTTACAATAACAATTTAAAAGCTAAAAGAAAAGCAGCTTTTTGTTCTAACTGGTGGACATAAACTTGCAGAAACATTCTATGCAAAGAGTAACATCATTAGTAATGAAAATTAGTTCCTGGCCTTTTTTAAAAACACATAAAGTCATCATTTAACCCTGTCCTCCACATAGAAATGCAGAAAATATAAAATCTGATCAAATTGTATAAACCACTGCAAGCCTCCAAACAATGCAGGCCAAGGGGTAAACATTCCCCTCTCCAAACTCTTGTCATTTTCTTTTTATGATTATATTTATTTGAAAATGCTAAAAAAAAAAGGGGGGGAGAGGATTAGAGTTAGATAAACCAGGCAAAGAGTACATTTCCTTTTCTTTGGGGGGG
>NW_012273053.1:0-1922 GCF_000151885.1 Dipodomys ordii
CAATCCTCCCCCCCCCCAAAAGTTGTAAAGTTCATTTTCAACATGACAACTTGTACTTCTCATTGTTGCAACGGGTCCACCTGTATCCTTATTTAAACGACTTGTTCAGAAGTTCAGTTTTTAACACATTAGTTTTGAGATTCCTATTTATGAAAAGCTGAAGTATGACTTGTGCTTCAGTTATGTTTTATAAGGATTTTTCTGTGGTTGCTCTAAGACATCACATTTAGTTAAGGAAAAAAACACATTATAGAAAGCTGGAAAATGAATTTTTTGCTGCTTACAGTGTGACATTGTTGGGTTAAGTCACCATGCCTCAGTGGAGATATAAAAATATATTGAGATAGAAACTATAACCTAAGATAGTACAGCTTTGTATGTTCTACTCAGCCTAAAAGTGCTGAGTTTGGATCTATATTCTAACCTAAAACTATAGTTGTTCTAGTATCCTTATCTAACTAACTGGTTAAAAAAAATAATAATGCTACTTTGCATTTTACAATGACAAGACCCTGTTTCTATACCGAAATGCTGTATTAACACACATTCTAACATCATCCTCTGTTCTGAAACTGGGGAACTCTGAAAGGGAAACATAGGCCATGAGCAGCAGATATCACAGAACCTATGATATCTGAGGATCTGTTAAAAGCTTTGAAGTTACTAATGACATTTCTCCCCTTTCTTGCCCCTCCTATGATGGGTTAGGCCTGGAAGAAACGCTGGTTTATCCTGCGAAGTGGCCGAATGAGTGGTGACCCAGATGTTCTGGAATACTACAAGAATGATCACTCCAAAAAGCCTCTACGTATCATCAACCTCAACTTCTGTGAGCAAGTGGATGCAGGCCTCACCTTTAACAAGAAAGAGCTGCAGGATAGTTTTGTGTTTGATATCAAGACCAGTGAGCGCACCTTTTACCTGGTGGCTGAGACTGAGGAGGATATGAATAAGTGGGTGCAAAGCATCTGCCAGATCTGTGGCTTCAATCAAGCTGAGGAGAGCACAGGTATGAGATCAAACATAGCCCTTTCACAGAGGGGCTACGGTGAGGCCCTCTGCCTCTTCAAATGAGGAGAGCTTTCCTCTTAGGCAGGATAGTAGTTTTAGGCAAAGGGTGACAGTTACAGAAGTTGGCCTAATATAGAAAAGTCGCTGATGGTAAAAATGGCCACATTGGAAACCAAGAAATGTCAGGGTTGTAATAAAGCTAAAAGTATATTCAAATGTTTTCCAAGTTCCTTGATGTTACTGTCATTTCTCAGCCCTCAATCTTCCTTCCCTTTGCTCTCTAACACCCTGGGCCTTGTTACCAGTCAGCCATGACAGGAAAAATCTCCTTTGAAACCTCCCTCTTGTCTATCCCCATCTATCCTTGCCCACCAATTTCAGACCATTCTGTACAGTTTGCTTGCTTGCTTTTTGGTGTCCTTTCTTTATCTTTTTTGGTGTCCATTGCTTTATCTTCCTGTGTTTCTTCTTATCACTTGGAAGGGGACAGGTGAAAAAATGACAAATTGATTTTATGTTTGGGTTCTGATAACCTTAGCAAATATTTACCTGAGCTTTTTAAAATAAGCCTTAAGTTGCAGAAAAGTCCTTTGACATTTGTTGGGGCTTCTCTCTAGATCTCTGTGTTTTTTTTTTTTCCTGAGGCAGGCATATATCTGAAGTAGTAATTCTCAAGCCTGGTTGCATACCAGAATGAAGAGTGTTTCAAAACCAGAACTGGGGACTCATGCCAGAGAACAACTAAGAATCTCTCTGGTGGACCTATGCAATGGTGACTTTTAGGGGGGTGTGTGTGTGTGTGTGTGTGTGTGTGTTGACAGGGTTGTGTGTGTGTGTGTGTTGACAGGGTTGTGTGTGTGTGTGTGTTGACAGGGTTGTGTGTGTTTGTGTGTGTGTGTGTGTTGACAGGG
>NW_012273054.1:0-1447 GCF_000151885.1 Dipodomys ordii
TTCTTTTTGCTTATGTGGTGCTGAGGAATTGAACCCAGGGCCTCAGGCATGCAAGGCAAGCGCTCTACCACTGAGCCACCTTCCCAGCCCCCCATAAGATTTTTTTAACTGCCAAAGTTACAGGTAAATATTTGTGTTGATATCTCAGTTGTATATTTACTTCTGTGTGACTGAAGATGTAACACTGTCTATGTCCAGTTAATATCTAAAATTACAGTGGGATTTTTAACTGCAAAATAATTTTTCTAGATTCCCATTAGGCAACCTTTGAATATAGTCTGTTTAGTAACTTACAATTAATAATAATTACACTAAGGTTGCAATTAGTAAAATTCTTACAGAGGAGAGGAGAGTGTAAGGAAAAAAATATATTTTTGGCTGGACATTGGACTTGAACTTAGGGCCTGGCTGGGTACTCTCCTTGAGCTCTTTTGCTTAAGGCTAGTGCCCTACCACTTTGAGCCACAGCTCTACTTCTGGTTTCCTAGTGGTTGAGTGGAGATAAGAATTTCACACATTTTCCTGCTTGGACTGGCTTTGAACCTTGGTCTTCAGCTCTCAGCCCCCTGTTTACTTGGATGACAAGCATAAGTCACCATTGGGAAGTAAGAAAACATTTGGATAAAGTACCTATATTCACAGTTAACACATTTATGTGTTAAATTTCCACATGTAATAATCTCAGTATATTTTTTTTTCTCAGTATATTTTCTATGTTAAGTTATAGTCAATGTAAAAAAAAGTGTTTTACTTTAGATTGTTCTGATGGTTGTGTAGCATGTCTGCTATATGATTCTTAACTGACATTAAAAGACTTTTCCTACTACTTGTTCTAAAAAATTACATTGTTGCCTGTTTTGCTTTCTGAAATATATTTTAAGGCTGATAATTGAGATGTACTCTAAATAGTTTTGTTATAAAATTTAAGGTGACTGGTAAATTACAATATATTTTAAAATTACATCTACATATAGTAACAAAAGTTGTCCTAAATATTTTTAAATTTTTTGAGAAATTGTGAATAAAAGTTTTGTGATAGTTAATAATATTCTTAATCACTATTTTTTGTGGACTTTTGCATTTTATTAGTATCAGAAGTAAAAGTTAAAAGGTAAATGTTTAGAAATAAACTTCTGAGTAATGTGGTTTGTAGTAGTATTTTATTTTTATTCATTTCTCAATTCTCTGGCTCAGTAGCTTGACAGTTTCTGAATAAACAAGACATTCAGTTATATTAGCATTTTTTAAAAATCAAAATATTGGGGCTGGGAAGGTGGCTCAGTGGTAGAGTGCTTGCCTTGCATGCATGAGGCCCTGGATTTGATTCCTCAGCACCACATAAGCGGAAAAAGCTGGAAGTGGCACTGTGGCTCAAGTGGTAGAGCACTAGCCTTGAGCTGAAGAGCTGAGGGACAGTGCCCAGGCCCAGAGTTCAGGCACCATGACT
>NW_012273055.1:0-2058 GCF_000151885.1 Dipodomys ordii
CTCTACCACTTGAGCCACAGTGCCACTTCCGGCTTTTTTTCTTTTTGCTTATGTGGTGCTGGGGAATCGAACCCAGGGCCTCAGGCATGCAAGGCATAAGCAAGAGCTACTCTTGAGTAAAAAGGCTCAGTGACAGTGCTCAGGCCCCAAGATACAAAAACACAAACAAAAAAACACAAAACAAAACCAAAAACTGATACATGTAATCCAGGAAATCAATCAATATTGAAGTTTATGACATAAATAAAGGGAGTCATCTGAAAACAATCCAGATAGAAATACACAAAGAGGAAAGTTTCTCCATTAGTGTTTGTAGAATATAATATGCATCATTCCCCAATTGGAAAATGAAAGACAATTTAACTCATCAGTGTTAATAATTTAACATCTGTGAACAGGACTGGAGGCTGGGGTAAAGTGTGGTTTGTTTTGTAGACCGTGAGGAAGCTGGCTTGTGCAGCTGGTCAGTCAGAGGCAAGAACAAGCCCAGCTCTAGCATGTGGGGGCAGAGGGGGTGGGGGGAGTGGTAAGGAGGAATGAGTAGTTCAGGCACACTGGGTTTTACCAAGGTCACGTGAGTTCTGGAGGGAGTTGGGATGTGTGTGTGTGAGGACTACAGACACAGAAGGGAGATGATATAGACCAAGAAAACTTCTCAGGCATAGGCCAATGGAATGAAATTGTCTTCTCTTCCAGCTTTTATCTGACAAGCATATATGATCACTCAATATTTGAAGCTTTTAGCAAAGTGGTTCAGAAACTGATTCCACAGCTCCCAACACTAGAGAATTTGCTCAACATCTTTATCTCGGTAAGTAAATAATTTCCTGTTTACAGTCATTTACAGAAGGAGTGAGAAGTCTAATTTCTAACTTGCTTTTACAGGATTTCAATGTCATTTAAGTAATGCTTTTGAACATTACCATTATTTTAGATCCTTTAAAAATTAACTCTGAAAACATAAACTTCACTGGTCTAAAAGTATTCATTCTCACTGTAGGCAGTCACCAGGATTAATAAAATCCACCAGAAGAAAGTATGATTGGCTCCTGTCTGTGACCCTAGCTACGCAGATGTCTGAGACTGAGGATCATAGTTCAAAGCCAGCCTGGGCAGGAAAGTCCCTGAACCCATCTCCAATTGACCAGCAAAAAGCCAGTAGTAAAAACTAAATATAGGGCTGGGACTGTGGCTCGGTGGTAGAGTGCTTGCCTCACCTGCATGAAGCCCTGGGTTTGATTCCGCAGTATCACAGAACGCTGGAGGTGGTGCTGTGGCTCAAATGATAGAGTGCTAACCTTGAGCACAGAGAGGCTCAGGGACAGTGTCCGGGCCCTGAGTTCAAGCTCCAGGACCGGCAGAAACAAAACAAAACTGAAAGCATAGAACTTCCCTATGACCCAGCCATACCACTCCTGGTCATCTACCCAGATCAGTACAAGTGAGGATATGGTAAAGACACTTACACATCGCTGTTCATCACTGCACTATTCACAATAGCCAAGTTATGGAAATAGCCCAGATGCCCTACAACAGATGAGTGGATGAAAAAACTGTAGTACTTATACATGATGGAATTTTACTCATTCATTAGAAAGAATAAGATTATGTCGGGCTGGGAAGTTGGCCCAGTGGTAGAGCGCTTGCCTTGCATGCCTGAGGCCCTGGGTTCGATTCCTCAGCACCACATAAGCAAAGAGAAAAAAAGCTGGAAGTGGCGCTGTGGCTCAAGTGGTAGAGTGCTAGCCTTGAGCTGAAGAGCTGAGGGACAGCGCCCAGGCCCAGAGTTCAGGCCCCACAACCGGACTCAAAAAAAAAACAAAAACAAAAAAAAAAGATTATGTCATTTGTAGGGAAGTGGATGGACCTAGAACAAATCATGTTAAGTGAGATAAGCTAAGCTCAGAAAGATAAACAGCAGAAGTTTTCTCTCATAAGCGGAAGCTAGATCTAAAATACAACTGGATGGGGGGGAGGGGGGAGGCTGGGAAGGGATGTGAAGGGTAAACAAAGGAGGAGGCTGCAATGCTTGGTAAGAAATGTACGCATTATCCTGCC
>NW_012273056.1:0-7773 GCF_000151885.1 Dipodomys ordii
AAGTGGCGCTGTAGCTCAAGTGGTAGAGCGCTCGCCATGAGCTGAAGAGCTGAGGGACAGCGCCCAGGCCCAGAGTTCAAGCCCCACAACCGACAAAAAAAAAAAAAAAAAGAATTTGGAATTCTACCTAGGAAGCCATTAAACAAGTGAAATGCTGTTAGGTTCCCCTGGCCGGGAACCTCATTCCCAGAGAGTGTGCCGAGAGTTCATTCTGCTAAAAACAACCATTCAGTATTTAAAGGCTAATATTTCCAACCAGTTGCCATAAATATGTCTGGTCAAAGAAACCTGAACCCTTATTCTGAAATCTTGAACACAGTGTGATCTCCATAAGTTCATCATCTTACTTGGCACTTCAAACTGTGACTGCATAAAAGCTCCACTAGCCAACATCCACTTCTCGGGATTTTGAAGCAGATGTTCCCAATTAGCATCCATACTCCTATAGGGTAAAGGTAATCTGAATGTCTCATCTGAACGCTTACAGCCACTGAAGATCTCTTAGAGTCAAATTGTTCAGCACCTAACCTGAGTTGCTTTGCCAATGTTCAAGTGGGTAGACGCTACCAAGTAGTATTTAGAAGTAGATATTTTCAAGGAGCTTCTATGGGCATACAGTGTCAAAGAATATAGAATCCTTCCTAGGATGCCTTGAAGCCAGTGAAATGCTGTTGTTTCCATAGCTCAGAATCTCAAACCCAGTGTGCATGCAAGAGGTCCTATGGCTACCAACAAACATTCAGTATTTAGAGCCTGATATTTCCAGTCAGCTTCCATAAACATGACTGGTCAAAGTAACATGAATCCTTGTTCTGAAATCTTGAACACAGTGAGATGATCATAGGTTCATCTACTCAGTACATCAAACTGAGTGACAGTGTAAAAGTTCCTCTTGCCAACATCCACATTTTAGGAATTAGATGTTTCCAATCAGTGTTCATGGTCCTATAGAGTAAAGGAAACCTGAAGCCATGAAGCCAGTCCAGAGTTCTTAGATTCAAATTGCTCACCACCTCAAACTGAATTGCTTTGCCAAAATTCAAGCTGGCAGCAGCAACCATGAAGTATTTAGAAGCAGATATTTATAGGGAGCTCCCAGGGGCATACTGAGTCATAGGAACCAGAATTCTTCATAGAAGCCTTGAAGCCAGGGAAATGCTGTTTGGTTCCTATAGCTGAGAACCTCAAACCCAGTATGCATGCCAGGGTTCATTCATCTAATAGCACATTCAGTAGAGTCTAATATTTCCAGTCACCTTCCATAAATGTGTCTAGTCTAAGAAACCTGAATCCTTATTCTGAAATCTTAACCACAGTGTGATGCCCATAGATTCATTATACTCAGCACATGAAACTGAGGGATTGTCTAACAGCTCGACTTGCCAACATCCACCTTTTAGGATTTAGAAGCAGATGTTCCCAATCAGTGTCCATAGTCCTATGGGGTAAGGCAAACCTGAAAGCCTTGTTTGAAGGATTGAAACCAGTCAAGATCTCTGAGAGTCAAATTACCTAGCATCTCAAACAAAGTTGCTTTGCCAAAAATTCAAGAGGGTAGAAGCAATCATGTAGTATTTAGAAGCAGATATTTCCAGAGAGCATCAGTGGGCATATTGGGTCAAAGAATCCAGAATTCTTCCTAGGAACCATTTAAACCAATGAAATGCTGTTAGATGCCCATGGTTCAGAATGTCATTCCCAGTGTGTGTGCAAGAGTTCATTCACCCAAGCCAGACACCAGTGGCTCACACCTGTAATCCTAGCTACCCAAGAGGCTGAGATCTGGGTATCATGGCTCAAATCCAGCCTGAAAGGAAAGTATGTTAGACTCTTATCTCCAATAAACCACCAGAAAACCAGAAGTGGCATTGTGGCTCAAGTGGTAGAGCACTTGTCTTGAGCTAAAGAGCTGAGGGACAGCACCCAAACCCAGAGTTCAAGCACCATGACCAACAACAACAACAATAACAAAAAAAAAGAGTTCATTCAGCTGACAACAAGCATTCAGTATTCAGAGGATGATATTTCCAGTCAACTTCCATAAACATGTCTGGTCAAAGAAGCCTGAATCCTTCTTCTAAAATCTTGAACAAAGTACAATAAGCGTAGGGTCATCTTACTCAGCACATCAAACTGAGCAAATGTGTAAAAGCTCAACTGACCAACATCACCTCTTGGGAATTAGAAGCAGATGTTCCCAATCAGCCTACATAGTCCTATGGGGTAAAGAAAACCTGAATGCCTCTTCTGAATGCTTACAGCCAATGCAGAATTCTTAGGTTCATTGTTCAGCACCTCACACTGAGTTGCTTTGACTAAATTCAATCTTCTATCAGTAAACTTGTGGTATTTAGAAACAGATATTTCCAGGAAGCTTCCATGGGCATACTGGGTCAAAGAAACTAAAATTCTAAGAAGCCTTGAAGCCTGTGAAATGCTGTTAGTTTCCCATGGCTCAGAACCTCAAACCCAGTGTACATGCAACAGGTCATTGGGCTACCAGCAACCATTCAGTATTTAGAGGCTGATATTTCCAGTCAGCTTCCACAAACATGTTTGGTCAAAACATCCTCAATCCTTGTTCTCAAATCTTGAACACAGAGCGATGACCATAGGTTCATCTTACTCATCATGTCAAACTGAGTGACTGTCCAAAAGCTCAACTTGACAACATCTACCTTTTAGGAATTAGAATCAGATGTTCCCATTCAGTGTCCATACTCCTGTGGGGTAAAGGAAACCTAAATGCCTCATCTGAACACTTACAGCTACTGCAGAAGTCTTAGGCTCAAATTGTTCAGCACTTCAAACTGAGGTGCTTTGACAAAATTCAAGCTGGTATCAGTAACTTTGTGGTATTTAGAAGCAGATATTTCCACAGAGCTTCCATGGCATACTGGGTGAAAAAATACATATTTTTCCCAGGAATACTTGAAACCAGTGAAATGTTGTTAGGTTCTCATAACTCAGAATCTCAAACCCAGGCCTCTTGCAAGAGGTCATTCAGCTAACAACAACCATTCCATATTTAGAGGCTGGTATTTCCAATCATCTTTCATAACATGTCTGGTCATAGAAACTTGAATTTTTTATCTGAAATCTTGAACACAGTGCAATGCCCATAGGTTCATCTTACTAAGCACATCAAACTGAGTGACAGTGTAGAAGCTCTACTGCCCAACATCCACCTTTTAGGAATTAGAACCAGATGTTCTCAATCAGCATCCATTTTTTTCGAGTAAAGGAACCCTGAAAGCTGGAGCAGAATTCTTGCAGCCAGTCCACAGCTCTTAGATTCAAATTGTTCATGACCTCAAAGTCAGTTGTTTTGCCAAAATTCAAGTGGGTAACAGCAACCATGTATTTAGACGAGATCCGGCGCGTTCAGGGTGGTATGGCCGTAGACGCAACCATGTATTTAGAAGCAGATATTTCCAAGGAGCTTCCATGGGCATACTTGGTCTTAGGAACCAGAATTCTTCTTAGAAAGCATTGAAGGCAGTGAAATGCTGTTAGGTACCCATGGCTCAGAACCTCAAACCCAGTGCATTCAGCTAATAACATCTGTTTAGTACTTACTGGCTGATATTTCCAGTCACTTTCCATAAACATGTCTGGTCAAAGAAACCTGAATCCTTGTTCTGAAATCTTGAACACAGTGTAATAACTGTATGTTCAACTTACTCAGCACATCAAATTGACTGTCTAAAAGCTCCACCAGCCAACATCCACCTTTTAGGATTTGGATGCAGATGTTCCCAATCAGGGTACATAGTCCTATGGCCTAAAGGAAACCTGGAAGCCTGGTCTGAAGGCTTGCAGACAGTATAGAGCATTTAAGTTCAAACTATATTCATGCGAGAAGCAGCAACCATGTAGTATTTAGAAAGACATATTTCCAGGGAGCTTCCATGGGGATACTGGGTCAAAAAAAAAAAAGGAATTCTTCCTGGGAAGCCTTGAAACTAGTAAAATTCTGTTAGGTACATTCCTGTAGCAAAGAACTTTAAACCCATTTGCATGTGAGAATTCTTTGGGCTAACAAAAGCCATTCAGGATTTGGAGGCTGATCTTTCTAGTCAGCTTCCATAAACATGCCTGGTCAAAGCAACCTGAATTCTGGTTCTGAAATCTTGAACACAGTACAAGGACCATCTGCTCACCTTACTTAGCCTGTCTGAGTGACTGTAAAAGTTCCACTGGCCAATATCTATCTTTTAGGATTTAGAAGCAGATGTTCCAAGTCAGCAGTCATAGATCTATGGGATAAAGGAAATCTGAAAACCTGGTCTGAAGGCTTGCAATCAGTACAGTGCTTTTAGGTTCAAATTGTTCAGAACCACAAACTGAGTTGCTTTGAAAAATTCAAGTGGGTAACAGAGCAACCATGTAGTACTTAGAAGCAGATATTTCCAGGGAGTTTCCATGGTCATACTGGGTCAAAGAAACTGGAATACTTCCTAGGTAGCCTTGAAACCAGTGAAATACTGTTAGGTTCCTTCACATGGCTCAGATCCTCAAACCCCAGCCAGCATGAGAGAGTTCATTGGGCTAATAACAACTGTTTAGGATTTAGAGGCTATTTCCACTCAGCTTCCATACACATGTCTGGTCAAAGAAACCTGAAACCTGGTTCTGAAATCTAGAATACAGTTTAATGACCTACATGCTTCTTAATTAATCAGCAAACTGTGTAAAAGCTTCTCTGGCCACAATCCAACTTTTAGGATTTAGAAGCAGATGTTCAAATCAGCATCCATAGTCCTATGGAATAAAGAAAACCTGAAAGGTGCTGGGAGCTGGTGGCTCATATCTGTAATCCTAGCTACTCAGGAGGCTGAGATCTGAGGATTGTGGTTCAAATCCAGGCCAGGCAGGAAAGTTCATGAGACTTTTTTTTTTTGGTCGGTCATGGGGCTTGAACTCTGGGCCTGGGAACTGTCCCTGAGCTCTTCAGCTCAAGGTGAGTGCTCTACCACTTCCCCATGAGACTCTTATCACCAATAAACCATCATAAAACCAAAAGTGGTACTGTGGCTCAAGTAATAGAGCACTTGACTTGAGCTGAAGAGCTTAGGGACAGTGCCCAGGCTCAGAGTTCAAGCCCTATGACTGACAAAAAAAAAGAAAAGAAAAAGAAAACCTGAAAGACAAGTCTGAAGATTTGAAGCAAATCCAGAGCTCTTCGGTTCAAATTGTTCAGCAACACAAACTGAGTCGCTTTGACAAAATTCAACCATGTAGCAGCAACCCTGTAGTATTTAGAAGCACATATTTTCATGGAGCTTCCATGGGCATACTTGGTGAAAGAAACTGGAATTCTTCCTGGAAGCTTTGAGGCAAGTGAAATGATATTAGTTTCTTTCCTATGGCAAAGAAGGTCAGCCCCAGTTTGAGTGTGAGAGTTCTTTGGGCTAACAACAACCATTCAGGATTTGGAGGCTGATCTCTCCAGTCAGCTTCCGTAAACATTTCTGTTCAAAGAAACCTACTTCTTGTTCCGAAATCTAGAACACACTGAAATGACCATTCATTTTTACTCAGCACATCAAAATGAGAAACTGTGTAAAAATCCCCCAGCCAATACGTACCTTTTAGGATTTAGAAGCAGATGTTCCCAATCAGAGTCCATAGTCCTACGGGATAAGGGAAACCTGATATCCTGCTCTGAAGGCTTACAACCAGTAAAAAGAATCTAAATTCAAATTGTTCAGCACTGCAAACTGACTTGCTTTGCCAAAATTCAAGTGAGTAGCAGAGCAACCATGTAGTATTTAGAAGCAGATATTTCCAGAGCATACTGGGTCAAAGAAACTGGTTCTTCCTAGGAAGCCTTGAAATCAGTAAAATGCTTTTAGATAGCTTCCTATGGCTCAGATCCTTCAACCCCTTTCTGCATGTGAGAGTTCATTAAGCTAACACCAACCATTCCATAAACATGCCAAAGAAATGTAAATCCTGGATCTTAAATCTTGAACACAATGCTATGATTGTATATTCTGAGTTGCTTTGCCAGTATTCAAGAAAGAAGCAGACTCCATGTAGGATTAGGAAGCAGATATTTCCACGGAGTTTCCATGGGAAGCCTTGAAGCCAGTGAAATTCTGTCAAGTTCCTTTCCATGTGTCAGAACATCAAACCACATTCTACGTGATTCTTCACTTTCACCATAAGAGGACACCCTAAGCGCATACTTCAATGAGAGCTAATGATTTTGATTATTTTTTGTTGTTGTTGTTAGTCGTCGGGGCTGAACTCTGGGCCTGGACGCTGGCTCTCAGCTCTTCAGCTCAAGGCTGGTGCCCTACTACTTGAACCACAGTGTCACGTCCAGCTTTTTTCTGCTTATGTGGTGCTGAGGAATCGAACCCAGGGCCTCATGCATACAAGGCAAGCACTCTACTACTGAGGTAACCTCCCAACCTATGATGGTGAGTCTTTATTTTCACCACAAGAGGTCTCCCTAGTTGAAGCTTCTGTGGTGCACCTTCACTATGTTAACACTAGATGGTGACCTAAGCCCATGGTTTGATGAGGGCACATGATGGTGCAGCCTCACTATTGTACCACTGAGAGCACACTAATCCCATACTTCTCTGAGATGAAATGATGATGATTCTTCAATTTCAACACAAAAATAAAAATAAAAAAAATCGAGCACCCAGAAGAGCCTACCCTTTCCCAAGCCTCATGCCCACCCTGCCCATCCTGCCCACCCTGATGACTTGAAGCTACTCCCCATCCTTCCACAGCAGACAGATCCAATTGAGCTGCTGCTGGCACCACACATACTCATGTACCCACAAGCCACCAACCAAGCACCTATCACCTAAGGGGGAGAACCAACCTGGGGCCAAAGCACAAACAAAATCTTGCACACTCATGGAGAGTCCACCCCTTCCTAAGCTGATGCCTCGTGGAGGCCTGAAGCTTCTCTCCCCCAGCCCTCCATAGCAGACAGATCCAGTCAAGCAGCTGCTGGCAGACCACTCGCCCAGAGCCTCGGAGTGCATGCACACGCATGCACAAGCCAAGTACCAGCCACCTGAGAGGGAGAACCAACCTACGGCCAAAGCACCAACAAAATCCCACACACTCTTTTGAAGTATGAGCTCATCCCAGAGGTCCAAATCTAATCTCCCCCCAGCCCCAGCTGCAGACTGGACCAAGTTCCTTTCAGTTAGCCTGGGGCCAAGCATGTACACAGCAGCTTGCTAGCCCAAGGACCCAGTGTGGGCTAGTACACCCAGTGTGAGCTAACCCAGGCCTAGTGAGGGCTGCCACCTGTTAGACACGAACAAGACAAGCTCAGGCAATCCTTGAACCCAAATGTGTAAATCACAATGAAAGATTACAAGATTCATGAACAATCAAGACTACAAACCAAATCCAAAAGCCAACAATACAGGAAAGGACCCCAGTGAAATTGAAGAAGTGATGGAGAACAGAAGAACCTTCAAGAAATGATGACAGAATTGGCCAATGAAATAGAAGGGAAGATGCAAAAACAATTTCAAGATTAGAAAGAAGAAATGACAAAGACAATTCAGTAAATCAAAGACAATTCCCAAAAAGATACGGAAATAAAACTAGAAACACTAAACACCTCATTAAATTAACACTGTAAAAACTGATCTCAGGAGCATAAAAGGTTCAATTTCCACAGTGCAAACCACAATGGAGGGCTGGGAAGGTGGCTCAGTGGTAGAGTGCTTGCCTTGCATGCATGAGGCCCTGGGTTCAATTCCTCAGCACCACATAAGCAGAAAAAGC
>NW_012273057.1:0-1464 GCF_000151885.1 Dipodomys ordii
GGAAGTGGCGCTGTGGCTCAAGTGGTAGAGCGCTAGCCTTGAGCTGAAGAGCTGAGGGACAGCGCCCAGGCCCAGAGTTCAGGCCCCACGACCGGACACACACACACAAAAAAAAAAGAGAGAGAGAGAGGAAGAGAAAGGGGGGGAGGAGGAGGAGGAGGAGAAGAGGAAAGTGGAAAGAAAAAAAGTGATAGAGGGTTAGGGGAGAGAGAGAAGCTTTCTTTGTCTCATGTCTGCTCCTACCCCCAAATCCTCCATCGTTGGTCAGATTGGCAACATCTTCAAATCTAACTTTGACTCCCTCACCTTCTTTGAGTTATAAGGACTTATGATTACCCACACGGATAATACAGCATAATCTTTCCATCTGAATTCCTTAGCCATCTGAATTCCTTAGCCACAGCTGCAACTTCCCTTTTAATATGTAAATTAATACATCCACAAGTTACAGGATTTAGCATACAGTCATTTTTGTGAGCTATTATTCTTCCTACCATAAAAGAAGTTCCTTACCATTATACAAAGGCAAGCCCTTTCTGAAGTCTTTTCCACACTTGTAAAATTTGTCTAGTCATGGACTGGTCAGTGCAGAAATTTTATCAAACAAAAGTCTCAAAGCTTAATTTCTTGAGATAAAGTGAATTAATTTCTTGAAAATTAAGAGGAAATCATTTTGGGTTTCTGCTAGAACACTGATTGGTAGAAAATTGATTTGTCAGAACATTGCATTTGTTAGCTGAGGTGAAATCATTCTGTGAGGGCCAACATTCCAGCAGCCAGGGTTCTGCCTGACTGGGTCTCAAGGTCAGCCTGGCCCAGCCTGGTCACCTGGCATGGTCACTAATGTTAACCCCCTCCTGCTCACAATGGTCCCTCTTCTTCTTGAAGGCTAACTCTCTATAGATACCTCTCCCTGGTAGCTTAAGGGCAGCTGCTGCTCTCTTCCCTGATGGAGACAGCCTGTAAGTATCCCTGGAGGCTGCTGCTCTCGGTCCTGATGGACACAGCCTTCCAGTCTCTCTGCCATTAAACTTTTCCTCCTCTCTTGGGCACATGCTTTATCTGGTCAAGACATCTAACACTGGTGCTGTGACTCAGATCCTAGGCTCCTCCAGTGATTTTGCTCTTTCCTTCTTGGGGAATCTGAGTTGTCCCAGGGGGCCCAGTGCTAGGCCCAAGCCCACACAAGCAACCACCAAGGTGAATTCCTCCTGATGGAGCACCATGTTTGCATTCAACACTGGCTGATCTACTGTCTCTTCAGCGACTGGATTAGTGGACTGGAGACCTCCCCCTGGGACGTTCATGGAGTCTCTGGCATCAATTCTGTGCTCTCACCACGGGATGGGCCCAATCTAAAATCCCAGCAGACTCATCTCTCTCTTTTTTTTTATTGTGAACATACTGTACAGAGGGGTTACAATTACATGGTTAAGATAATGAGGATATTTCTTATCAAGCATT
>NW_012273058.1:0-2248 GCF_000151885.1 Dipodomys ordii
GTGCCCAGGCCCAGAGTTCAGGCCCCACGACCGGACCCAAAAAAACAAACAAAAAAACACACATGGGTTTAGTGAAAATTAAGGTACACAACTTTCTCAAGATGTGTGCTATAAATGTGTGACTTATACAAAATATATTACATAAATAAACAAAATGATTCATTTTGAATTAATTTAACTCACTTTGTTTTAGGTTTTTGTGTGCTTAAAACAACTGAAGGGATAACTTTGTGAGGTGATTGCCTTCTCAGAATAGCTTCCCAGTTGTAGGATGACAATTTTGAATTGATGACATCAAATAGTTCAAATGCAAATTTATTTTTATCAAATATTTTATGAAACTTAGGGAGTGAACTTAAAATTTTGAGCAGATTGTGAAAAGGAAACTTTTGAGATTATTATAGATGAGAGTTTCAATTCAGTTTCACAATTTTATTAGAACATGAAATT
This sequence comes from Dipodomys ordii, assembly GCF_000151885.1. Taxonomy (NCBI): domain Eukaryota; kingdom Metazoa; phylum Chordata; class Mammalia; order Rodentia; family Heteromyidae; genus Dipodomys; species Dipodomys ordii. The sequence continues at coordinate 451 of NW_012273058.1, forward strand.
ATTTTAGAATAATATACAAATACAAATATTGGTAGGTTCACACATCATAATAAAACATCTTTTTTTACAGTAATGAACATGTGGAGAAATGAAGCTGAAATTGTTTGTGGTATACACATGTTACAACTGTGATATTCTACTCTCCAGAATAAAAAAAAACTATTGACAACATTTACAAATACTTATTTAGATAAAGAATATAGATAAATATAAAGAATAGTAACAGTAATAATAGCTTTATAGAAAGTTAGGAATGTAAATATCTCATTTCTTTCCTTTGCTGTCAATCTTTAGTTTGTATTTAGAAATGTTTAGATAGTTTCAAAGAACTGAGTTTCTGAGGAATTATTTCTCAGTGATAGTATCCTACAATTGTTATGAATTATTCTTTACATTTTAATTCTTTAAATTTTGGCTTGCACTTTTAATCAATACATTGGAAATCTTTAATGTACAATGAATGGAACAAAAATTGTTTTTGTCTTTGAGTGAATAATAATTATTGAACACAAAGTTTAAAAATAAAATAAAACAATTGAAGAAGAAAAGGAGAAGACAGGAGTAGTGGTGTACAACTGTAATCCAAATTACTTTGGAAGATGAGGCAGAAATATGGTAAGTTTAGGGAGAATTGAGCAACTTAGAGAAATTCTGTCTCAAAATAAAATTAGAAAGATCTTGTGTTGTAGCTCAGGGTAGAGTGGTTGCCTAGCATGTATGAGACCCTAAATTCAATTCTAGAACTTCAAAGAAAAAAGAGAAGAAATGAAAGCCTTGAATAAAGATTAATTTATGGTAATTATAACCCAAAATTCTATTTTGGAGTATACTGACAAGATTTGTTAATATAAAGTAATAATCTTAAGTAGTTGAATTTCTATTCCCTAACCAATTGTATAAAGTTGAAAACTGATTTTACCACGTGTAAATTTACCAAAAAAAATTTCAAAAGCTTCAAAAAAGAATGTCCCTCAGTACTTATATTTGGTAAAAATTTTGTTGAAGAGACATACTCTGAAAAGTTAAGAACAATAATTTTTTCTATTTTTCTTTTTTTGTTTTTTTAATTTTTTTGTGAAAATACTGTACAGAGGGGTTACAATTACATGGGCAAGATAGTGAGTACATTTCTTATCAAGCATTGTAGCCTCCTCCTTTGTTTACACTTCCCATCCCTTCCCATCCACCCCCACCCCGAGTTGTCAAGTTCGTTTTTTACATGACAACTCGTACTTCTCATTGTTGCAACAGGTCCACCCACCTGTATCCTTATTTAAACGACTTGTTTTTCCCCTTCCCCTCCAAAATTATACCGACATCAAATACAGTGAAAGCAGGGGTTATACTGTGGGGGGAGGGACATACAAAGCAACAAAGAAATAATCTTATAATTGCATTAGAAACAAATGCATGAAAGAAAAAAAACATTTAAAATACATATCTTAGGGTTCATTTTCCTAAAATCAACTTATCTGATCTTTTCTGCTTGACTCATACATATACTAGATATTGCAAATAAGGGAAACCATGGGACCTATGTTTCTTAGGGTTTGGCTTACTTCACTTAATATAATTTTTCCAAGTCTTTCCATTTCCTAACAAATGGAGCAATGTCATTCTTTCTGATGGAGGCATAGAATTGCATTGTGTATATATATCACATATTCTTGATCCATTCATCTACTGAGGGGCATCTGGGTTGGTTCCAGATCTTAGCTATGGTAAATAATGCTGCAATAAACATAGTTGTGCTGGTAGCTTTAGTGTGGTCTTGTTTGTAAACATTTGGGTAAATGCC
>NW_012273059.1:0-3519 GCF_000151885.1 Dipodomys ordii
CACACACACACACACACACACACACACACACACACACACACACACACACACACACACACACAGTACTGGGGATTGAACTCAGGGCTTTTCTACCCAAAACTGGTTCTCTACCATTTGAGCCATACCTCCATTTCTTACTTTTTACTTTTTGCTGGTTAAGAAATAAGACTCCCAAGTTTAAAAAAGGAAGATACTGTATGAAAGGAAAATTACTCATTACCTGACTCATGTAAATGTAATCCCCCTGTACATCACCTTTATAATAACAATAAAATAAAAAATAAGTTTTTAATTGCATTAAAAGAAAAAAGAAGGAAGGGAGGAAGGAAGAAAGGAAGGAAGAAAGAAAGGAAGGAAGGAAGAAAGGAAGGAAGAGATAATACTGTCTAGGAGATAAGAGACTTAGATAAGGGATAAGTGTCTTTATTGGAGGTAAGAATTTCACAGCTTTTTCTGCCCATCCTGGCTTTGAATAATGATCCTCAGATCTCAGCCTCCTGAGTAGCTAGAATTACATGCATAAATCTGTGGCACCTGGCTTTCTAAAGATTTTTTAAGCAAGGTGGGCTCTCTGCCAGTTTCATTCCCCACAAGGAAGGCTCAAGGTCACAGAAGGTAGAGTAAGCATCACTGAGAGAAAATGCAAAACCTCACAAGATGGATGCCTGCAGAACGCCTGCCAATCCAAAAACCTTCCATCAGAAGGACTAAAGAGGAGGCAGCCAACCCAGTGGTTTTCATGCCCAATGTGACCAAAGAACAATGGTTACTGTTTCATCCAGCGAAAGCAAACAAAGGTCCAAGCCTTGTTTATTTGGGAAGATTCAGGCAAATATTTTAAAATTCAAATTTTGTCAAGCTGGTTTAACTAGGAAGGCCTGGTTGGAAGAATATGCTAATAAGTCATTAAAGTGTGCTCAGATCATGCCATCTGGTCTACTTGAAACCTACAACACTGGGCTCTATTCTTTGGGCGGCTCTTGTTGATAAAAGACAGCCCTAGGGGGCAGATCATTGCTCTGTCCACCCTCACTTAATATGCTACAGCTCATTTTAGGATCGAGTTTGTTTTGACCAAGCTTGGCAAAGCTGTTGGTAAATGACATTCTATCTGAAAACATTTCCAGAGATAATGGCATGTATGTAAAATCCAAGCTGGCAGAAATAGGGTTGCCTGAAGTCAGGGTCTCAGCTGCTTTTCTCAGCTGCTTTTGCCTTACTAGTTATTAGTAAGTTTTCCAACAATTATATTCCAAGTCCCATGTCTGTTGCTTGATCTTTAAGATAATTACATAAAAATAAGATCAACTTGGGAGGAGTGCACATGACAGATAAACATTATGTATGGATAGCTTGTATTCCGTGTATGTCTTTAACATGCAAGTCAGGCCCAGGGAGATGTACAGGATTCAGAAACTCAACTTGGTGCGATGGGCGTCTAATTGCACTGTGGCCCACAGACAGCTTATGAAATCTGCAGATGCAAGCAGAAAGCCAATGATCCACGGGGCTGCAGCATGGCTCCAAGCCCACCTCCAGCCTCACAATCCAGACAGGCACTGGGCCTGAGTCCTCAAAAATACCATCCAGAGTTAGGTGTCAGTAGCTCATGCCTGTAATCCTAGCTACACAAGAAGCTGAGGTATGAGGACTAAAGTTCAAAGCCAGACCAACTAGGAAAGTCTGTGAGATTTTTATCTCCAATGAACCACCAAAAAGCCAGAAATGGAGCTGTGGCTTAAGTGGTAGAACACTAGCCTTGAGCGAAAAAGCTCAGGGACAGTGCCTAGGCCCAGGGTTCAAGCCACAATAACAGCAAGAGAAAAAGACAATTCCAGTAAAAGAGAGAGCTCCTTTGTAGTATGAGCTGCATTAAAAATCTGTATGTAGGAACTTCTAGTTTGGGTCTCTTTCTTTCTTAATTTCTTTCTTTCTTTTTTTTGCTTTTTCCTTTTGCTAAAAGAGCAATCTCATTTCAAATCCTGAGTACTTGGGCATACTACCTCTACATGGCATTCTGTAGGATCATTTGTTTCTATTTATGGAAGCAAAAGACAAAATAAAACAATACCAAAAAAACCCACTCTGCCAATGACAGAAAAAAATGAGGCAGAAAACTCCTCCCAAGTTCATCTCCAAACATCACCAGCCAAAAACAGGGCTAGAGATGTGGTCCAAATAGCAAAGCACCAGCAGAACAAGCAAGCCATGTAAGCATGAGGCTCTGAGTTCAAATCCTGGTACCAGAAAAAAAAAACTGGGGGAAGGAAAGAAAAGAAAGGAGGGGGAGGGAGGGAGAGGGAGATGGAGGGGAGAGAGAGAGAGAGAGAGGGAGGGGGAGAGAGAGAAAGAGAGAGTCTTCAACAAATAAATTCCAGAAAAAATGTAGAGGTCATACTTTTCAATGGAAAGAACTAAGAGACCAATACAGAACTTCTTTAGAACTTTCTGGTTGTAAAGAAATGACTTGTCTTTGTTCTGTTGGGGTTTTTTTTTGCAAAAGCAATATATTTTAATTTTTAAAATCCAGAGAAAATTCACCTTGTTGGGTATTAGTGAACTAAGAAAAAATCTGTTTCTAAACATTTTTTCTCTCTTTTTTTGTTTTGTGCTTTCTTTTTTTAATTTTATTTTATTGTAAAGATGCTGTACAGAGAGGTAACAGTTACATGAGTAAGGTAATGAGTATATTTCTTGTCCAGTATTGTTACCCCCTCCTTTGTTTTCACCTATTCTCTCTTCCCTCCTCTACCTCCCCCTCTCCTCCCTCCCCCCAAGTTGTAAAGTTCATCTCCAACATAGTGTCTTGTAAGTATCATTGTTGCAAAGGTCCATCCTGTGTCCTTGTTTCAGCATTTATGACTTGTTTTTAATTTACAAGATAACCTAGAGTATGTGAACAATGGCTGGAAATTCATTGATATTATAGGAAGAAATTACTTTCAGGTATATTTGTTTGTTCTGGTACTGGAACTCGAACTCAGAGCCTAGACACTGTCTTTTAGCATTTTCACTCAAGACTGGTGCTCTACCACCCCACCCCCACCCTCCATCCCTGCTTAAGCCACAGCTCTACTTGGCTTTTTGCTGGTTAATTGGACATAAATGTCTCTTGGACTTTCCTGCCCAGACTGCTTCGAATCTCTATCCTCAGATCTGCAACCTCAGCACCTGGCAAGGATTACTGTTAATTGAGATAGTATTGTGGGAGGTTTCCCAAAAAGTTAATATCTTTTAAAGACATACACTGAGATATCTGGGGATGAAGATAAGCAACTAGAGTGTCCAGGTATTGGTGGTGGGATGGAAGCTGGCCATGAGCCCATCATTGCCAAATCAAGTGATGGGGACCTATGGGGCTGATTGTGTGAATAGATTCTCTTTTGAATTTTTTTGGGGGGTCCGGTCGTGGGGCCTGAACTCTGGGCCTGGTCTTCAGCTCAAGGCTAGCGCTCTACCACTTGAGCCACAGCGCCACTTCCGGCTTTTTTCTTTTTGCTTATGTGGTGCTGAGGAATC
>NW_012273060.1:0-1727 GCF_000151885.1 Dipodomys ordii
AGGTCCCATGGTTTCCCTTATTTGCAATATCTAGTATATGTAGGAGTCAAGCAGAAAAGGTCAGGTAATGTGATGTTAGGAAAATGAACCCTTAAGATATGTATTTAAATGTTTTTTTTCTTTCATGCATTTGTTTCTAATGCATTTATAAGATGATTTCTTTGTTGCTTTGTATGTCCCTTCCCCCACAGTATAACCCCTGCTTTCCTGTTATTTGATGTCGGTATAATTTGTGGAGGGGAAGGGGAAAAACAAGTCTTTTCAATAAGGATACAGGTGGACCCATTGCAACAATGAGAAGTACAAGTTGTCATGTCGAAAATGAACTTTACAACTTTGGTGGGGAGGGAGGATTGGGTGGGGGCAGGGGGAGGCTGGGAAGGGATGTGAAGCGTAAACAAAGGAGGAGGCTGCAATGCTTGATAAGAAATGTACTCATTATCTTGCCCATGTAATTGCAACCCCTCTGTACAGTATGTTCACAATAAAAAATTAAAAAAATAAAAAAAACAATTATGTTTACTATTTACCTGAACATAATGTCAGGGCTTATGCATAGATTTTTTATTTTTAGATTTTGGCAGTTCAAGTGTTTGAATCCAGATCTTGATGCTTGTTTGGCTGGTGCTATAGTGCTTGAGCCACTCTATCTTCCCTTTATTGACTAGCTATTTTGGGAATGTCATCTAGAGATGTTTGCTTCCTGGGCTCGCCATAAAAAAGCAACCAAATCTCACTCTCATGGTGCTCTAAGCATGAGCCACTGGATTCAGGCAACTCTAATATTTTTATAGTCTTTTGTTTTCTGTCTGTTTCCCTGTTTCTCATTCTTGTTTTCCTTTTCTTGCTTTACTGTGGGTAGCTACAATATTTGGACATATTTAGTGTTTTGAGTACACTTTGTGTACTTTTCTTGATAATCATTGTAGTGATGAAAATATATGTATATAATTAATCCTAGTCTATTGTTTTTGTTATTTTTGACTTGTACTAAAGTGGATAGAACTTATTTTCATATAGGGAGCCCTTTTATCCTCCTACTTGGGAGATGTGTTTTGTTTTGGTGGTACTGAGATTTGAATCCAGAGCTTTGTGTGTGGTAGCCAATTGGTCTACCCTTTCATCCACACATCCAGCTCTTGGAATATAAATTTCTCATCTATTTCTTTTAAAAATGGAACCCAATATCAAATAATCATACAACTTTTCCTTCAACAATTCAAGAGGTTTTAAATTACACAAGGGAAGGTGTATCTGTTTTATTCATCTTGATTTTTACATATTTCTTTGTTTTCTTTCTAAATTTCTTTTTTTGGGGGGGGGTCCAGTAGTGGGGTGTGAACTCTAGGCCTGGGTGCTGTCCCTCAGCTCTTCAGCTCAAGGCTAGCACTCTACCTCTTGAGCCACAGCGCCACTTCTGGCTTTTTTCTTTTTGCTTATGTGGTGTTGAGCAATCGAACCCAGGGCCTCAGGCATGCAAGGCAAGCACTCTACCACTGAGCCACCTTCTCAGCTCCTTTCTAAAGTTCTAAGCCACTTTCTAGTATTGTTTCCTTTGTCTATGAAGAATTTCTTTTAGACATTCATTATTGATACATCTGCTGGTGACACTTTTCTAAATTTTCTTTTTTTTTAATTGTGAAAATACTGTACAGAGGGGTTACAATTACATGGGCAAGATAATGAGTACATTTCTTATCAAGCATTGTAGCCTCCTCCTTTGTTTC
>NW_012273061.1:0-3407 GCF_000151885.1 Dipodomys ordii
GCTTGAACTCTGGGCCTGGGCGCTGTCCCTCAGCTCTTCAGCTCAAGGCGAGCGCTCTACCACTTGAGCTACAGCGCCACTTCCGGTTTTCTTTTCTTAAATGATCATTATCTTTAAGTGGTTGTACAGAGGAGTTGCCATTCGTCAAAGCAGTTTATGGATACAATGCATCTTGATCATCTTCACCCATCCCTCTCCACTCCACCCCTCCCCTCAATTTTCTTGATTCTGTAGGATATGCATTGGATTTATGACCACATTCTCCCCCCTCCTTCTGTCTTTTCATTATGATATTTTGTACAGCTTTAGAAGGTATATGAAGATTTCTTGAACATAGCACTATGTGTGTATCAAAGTTCAGCTACAGAAAATATAAATGGATGTATATTCCATTGCAGAAGTTCCCTGATCATGGTCATTTGCATACATAGCAAACCTCCTTTAGTAGAAGCTTTTGTTACCTGTGGTCAATCATAGTAGGAAATGAAAAAAATCCAAAAATAAAACAATTCATACACTTATATTTTGTATTATTACAAGTAGCAGGATGAAATCTCGTGCCATCCCTCCATGGCCTGACAGGTTGTGAACCTTCCATCCCTTTAAGCTGGTGTCTCCACATTGTGGAACCGACCTGGCCACCATCTTGGTCATCAGATGGACACCAGTGGTATTCCAGTGCTTGTGTTCCATTAACCTTGATTTTTCTTAATGGCTTGAATGAACAAGAGGAGTGATAGTCGATGACAGGGACAGCTACAATTGTTCTACTTTCTATAATCAACTCTCCGAGGGTTATGATTGGTTGTCCAGTAGCACATGTTTTCCTCATTCAATTTTCATGTAAGTTATCATTACTTTCAAAAGTCGTTTTAGTTTTGAATTTGCATCCATTTGTACATCGTGCTGTGGTATTTCTATACACATACGCAGTGAACTTTGAACAAGTTCCACCCTGTCCACCCTATTCCTTCTCTTTGGCTTTCTCCCCACCCCATTTTTTCAGTTTGGGGGGCTTCACTACATGGTCCACACACACACACACACACACACACACACACACACACACACACACCATCCTTTGATTTCCTTTGCCCTTCAGTATCTCCACCTTTCTCCCTCCCCCTAATTATCATTAGTAAAAGCTCTTATTGTGCCTAACCTACAAAATAAGCTTTTTGCTTATTTTTGGCACTGCTGGGGGTAAGCAGGCTGCCTCTTGAGCCACGCTCCTAGCCCTTTTTGTTTTAGTTGCTTTCCAGATAAGGTCTCATCTGTTCTTGCCTGGGGATGGCCTCAGATTATGATCCTCCGACCTACGCCTCTCTGAAGTTGGGAATTATAAGTGCATGAAACATTGCCCAGTTTGCTTATTGAGATGCAGCTAACATTTTTCCCAAGCGGGCCCAGAACTGTGATTTTTCCTGATCCTTTACCCTTTAAGCTTTATCACAAATATGTGTTTATAGGGGAAAATAATACCTTCTTTATTCAGGTTCGTTACTATCTGTGTGTTCGGGCATCCTTTGGGGGTGTTGGAACATATTTTCTGGGTAAGAAGGGCTGGTATAGATTTCCCTAATAAAGGGTTTTATAACTTTCCTAGAAGTGACTATGCAGAAGTGAATTTTAAAAAATGCTGCTCTTTTAAGTATAGCCGTCTGGGCTTTAACTCAGCTCTCCTATCTCAGGATCTTCCAACAGAGAGGCCTAGAAATTTTATTTTTATTTATTTTTCTAATTTCTTTCTTTCTTTTTTTTTGCCAGTTCTGACCTTGCACTCAGGGCCTGAGCATTGTCCTTGGTCTTCTTTTGCTCAAGGTTAGCACTCTACCACTTGAGCCACAGCGCTACTTCGGGCTTTTTCTGTTTATTTGGTACTGAGGAATCGAACCCAGAGCTCCATCCGTGCAAGGCAAGCACTCTACTGCTAAGCCACATTCCCAGCCCTTATTTTATTTTTTTAGATCAAAATATCAATTGCATTTTCCCCTTTCCTACATACCCTTTATAATTGGTATTATAAAGGTGGCATATAGAGGGGTTACAGTAACAAAAGCAGAAAAAGAGTACATTTCTTTTTTTGACAGTGTTACTCCTCCCCCCCCTTTCTCTCTCTCTCTTTCCCAGTTTTCCTGTCCCATCTCCATCCATAAGTTGTATAGTAGATTTTCAATATAGTGTCTAGTGAGTATCACTGCTGCATTTGTTCACCCAGAAATTTAATTTTTAATTGGCTCCTTGGGTGATAATTATTGCCTAGTAAGGTTGGGAAGAACCAAGTCCTTCAGAGACATCTGATGATTAAACCCTCCCCTCCCTCCCCACACACTTAAGAAAATTTTCCAACTTGATGAAGGACAAGCGAAACCATGATCAAGCTCGCATCTGAGTTAGGCTTTCCAGGCAGCCATCTGGGACACCTTGCATGCGATCTTACTGTACATTCAACAAACATTTGCATCACATGAAGTCAATTTGCCACTTTTATTTGGATTGGATGTGCGCATTTGGTTTCACAGGGAAAAGAAACCCAGCTGTCACATTTCATCCCACTGGAAAGTCTGTTAGAAAGGATTGCTTCTTTCTTCTTCTAACCCTTGGAGCTTTATTTTGAGCTTTTTGGAGAAGCTCCATCGATACACAGCAATGCTAGGTTGGTGCGTTGGGAATGCGCACATCTGGATGTGGTATTGTGGATGGGCATTATGGATGACATTGGCTATTGGCAGAGGAAATGAGAGCTGGGATTCTGGGATGTAGTGCTTAGAAGTCCAGTCCATGCAGAATGGTGTGGGGACAGTAGAGAACAGGAAGCAGCATTGACCAAGAGGATCTGACAAGCAGACAAGCCTTTAAACCCTGTGGCCCCCCTTGCTCTAACACATCCACCTAGCCCCTAGACCCAAGCCCACCAACCTACCACCATTCTTTCCCCCTCCAGGCCACTTTCAGTCCTTTGCCTTGAGCCTTTGAAATTCATGAACCTACAAATACAAAGTGACCAAAACCAAGCAGAGCTCCAAGGTGAAGAGAACTGCAACTCCAACACCATTGAACAAGTAAAAGAAGGCAGCATTTCATTTTCTTATTCAGTGTAGCATTCAAACAGCTATTCTAACACTTGAGAGTAATTTGCAGGCTGTATCTTCTCCGTCATTAATTCAATGAGTGATTTGGAGTCTCCTCATTTCAAAAGCAAAATTATATAAAAAAATCCTTTCAAGATGCTTTTGGAATGAAATGTGGAGAATTATTTAATGTGAGATGTGAGTGCATTTTAATCTGTTTGGCGTGACACAGGGTGGAAGAATCTCACACCCACATTTTCATCTGTACACACATATACCACACACACACACACACACACACACACACACACACACACACACACACACACACACACG
>NW_012273062.1:0-3520 GCF_000151885.1 Dipodomys ordii
AGGAGGAGGCTGCAATGCTTGATAAGAAATGTACTCATTATCTTGCCCATGTAATTGTAACCCCTCTGTACAGTATGTTCACAAGAAATAAAAATAAAAATAAATTATCTCCTGCCACTGTATATGCTTTCCTTTCATGGGCAAAAGGACATTTCTTTATATGATGTCTCCAAATCACCTCTGGTTCGGTATTAGGATGAGGTATAAGTCCAAAGTCAGAGATGGTGCTCACTGGTGATAAAGAAAAAGGGTGATTGAAGTATATGTTATATAAACATTCTGTGGATGTTTTTCCACAGATAACCATGCATACAGACAAATCAGAATTATCTTTGCACTTTCCAACTTAGCTAAGCAGCAAGTGGTTTGTTTCTTATGCACATCTGTATTTATAACAAATAAATGTTTCAAATGGAAAATTGCAGATGTGAATAAACTACAAAGCTACCATGTCTTACGAGTTCAAGATTCAGGAGGAATTCTTTTGAAGTAGTCCTCCAAATTAGTTTCCTAATTTGAGAGCTGAGTCTTCTAATTTATTTTAAAATAATATTAGAGGAGGAAGATTTTATGATCTTGGAAAGTTCATATTGAAATAGTTAATTGCTTTTATGTCAAGAAGTTCTCTCTTATATTAACTGAAGTTTGTTCCTGTAATTTAAGGCCATTTGTCTGACTTTGACCTTGATGTTGACAGAGAAATTGTGAGCAGACTTCTTATAATGACCATTTATATACCAGAACCAATTATTCAGTCACCTCTGAGCTTTCTATCCTCAAGGGTGGACATATGTAAGTTCTTTAGCCTTTTCTGACAGGCTTTATCTCTGTTTCTAAATCAATCCCTCCCTTGCTCCCTCTGCACTCTCTCTGTGCTGTGCTTAATTTCTCTCAGTCTCTTGAGCTTCTTCACATTTGTTAATGAGATGATTGTAAGCGATGATTATTACTTTCCAGATTTTATAGTTCTTATTTAGATTCACATGATAATGTGCTGCTTAATTTAAAATATTGCAGTTTTTATGAAGGGAAAATCCTTTTATTGGTCAAAAGATTGTAAGTAAAATCATATTTATTTTTGCAACTGGCATCATAGGCAAATATTACTTGCCTGGAAGGAAAAGAGCATGAGTTGGAAAGAGATACAAATAGTAGCTCTGAAACCTAGAAGCGGAGCACATTATTAAACTTTCTGGACCTTTGGTTTCTTTTCAGTGAATAAGAGATCATCTATTTTTTTTTTTACAGGAATGGGAACTTAAAGGACCTACTTGTTAATGGATGGACATTAGCAGATAGACTGACCATCAAAGAACTGTAGATGCTATTACTGCCATTGTATAACTTAATGAAAGTCCCCTTGTTTTACAGAAGTGAAAACAAGTGATACAGTCACTCAATATACATCATATCAGATACTGTAAATCATGTACAAATGTGTCAGAGGGCAAAACAGTGATTGATTAGATTCATTTTGATCGTGTTTTGTATTTGACTGTGAGTAAAGAAGCAAAGAGCAAGAGGAAGAACCACTTAAACTGGAAGAACAGAAGCTGAAAAGCTCCCTGCAGAACAGGGAGCTGACTGACTGTGACAGGAGGGTGAAGATCCCCGCAGAAGAGCTGAGCTCACAAAAGACAGTCCCAGGAGGCCCAAAGCTGGGGGGCAGGCCGCATGTGACAGAACCTATTAGAAAACAGAATTGTTGGGCAACATAATCTTCCTTCACCCTCTGAAAACCCTTAATGCTGTTTCAATCGCCAATTTTTATTCCCAATTCCAATAAACAGATGGAATCTTTCCCTCTGAAACACCATAATGATTTTTTTAAAATATTTTTTACTGAAATTTACTTTAATTCAGCTCAATTAATACTTACTGAGTATAACTATATGTATACAGGCTAGATAATCAGTACTGAAAATATATTAAGGAAAAAGCTAGACATAGATGCCTTCCTTTATGGAGCTCACATTCAATGATGGTAAAGTGGGAAGCTAGAATTATCCTAAACATAGCATTGGATAGTTGTGCAATATGGTAGAAGATGATCAGTGCCAGGGGTCATGACAGTACATGGTCAAGAATAATGGGAACTAATAAAGGAAGGGATAAGGCTATCCATTAGCATTTGAGGGGAGGGTTTTGAAGGGTTTCATCTGAGAGGGTTTCAAAGACAACAAGCTAGACCAACAATGCCCTTTGGAGTAGCATTATTCCAAACAAAAAAATCACCAGAGCAAATGACTACTGTGGGAGGGAGTTTTGGTAGAGTTCAGAGAAGAAAGTGTGTGTGGGGGGAGGGGGGTAAGAGATGAGCACCATCAGTAAGGGGACATGATGCAAAGTCAGAGGTATAAGAGATGACATGAGTGTCAGAGGTCCACCTATGGTAGTTTGGTAAGCATAAAGTATGAGTTGAAGTTGGGGTGAATCATTGTGAAGACCTTGTCTTTCATTTTCATTTTCCATGGAGAATTGTAGGTTTCCCAGTCACAGTATGACACAATCTGATATTTTTTAAAAGTTAGGTCTGCATATTTCATTAAAGATAGATTTGCAGACAAATAGGACTTTTAGGACCTGACTGTAGTAATATGAAAGTAATTGGACCACAAGGGCAGCAGTAATGTTGGTGAGAAGAGGTCAGATTCAGGGAATTTTCTGTTGTTAGTGGTGGGGGTGAGGGTCATGAGGCCTGAACTCAGGGCCTAGGTGCTGTCCCTAAGCTCTTTTTTGCTCAAGGCTAGTGCCTTGAGCACCACTTCCAGTTGTCTGGTGGTTAATTGGGGGTAAGAATCACATGGATTTTTCTTTCTGGGCTGACTTTGAACCACTGTCTTCATATATCAGGCTTCTGCGTAGCTAGGATTACAGGCGTGAACCAACAGTGCCCAGCTATCAGGGAATATTTTGACTGCAAAGACAAGATCAACAGGATGACATTACCAAGGGTGTCCAGAAAAATTGGAGTTGCCATTTACTTTGCCCATAGATCTTTCAGACTATAATTCATCATGAGATATATTGGTGTGAAAGGTTTTGTAGACAAGATCCTAGAATTCAGACTTAGATTTGACACCTTGTATACTTGCTAGATTCTGATCTTGTGTCATTCATTTAACTATCTATGTCTTATTGTCTTCCTAAAAAAATGGTTAAAAATGCCTATGCCCCAAGTTTTCTGTGAATAGTACACATGGCAACATAAGTAAAATATTTTACAGAATGATTTATATATAATAATTGATCATTAAATGACATGTGTGTTCTACAGTTATAGTTCATATAAATTATTTTAACTTTATGAGTTTTGTGTTTACTATTGTTTGGTGTTTTTTTTTTTTTTGCCGGTTGTGGGGGCCTGAACTCTGGGCCTGGGTGCTGTCCCTTGGCTCTTCAGCTCAAGGCTAGCGCTCTACCACTTGAGCCATAGTGCCACTTCCGGCTTTTTCTGCTTATGTGGTGCTGAGGAATCGAACCCAGGGCCTCAGGCATGCAAGGCAAGCGCTCTACCACT
>NW_012273063.1:0-1720 GCF_000151885.1 Dipodomys ordii
CCAGAAGTGGAGCTTGTGGCTCAAGTGGTAGAGCACAAAAGCACAGGAACAGTGCCCAGGCCCTGAGTTAAAGCCCCAGGTCTGACAAGAGAGAGAGAGCAAGGGGGTGGGGGAACATTTGCAGAAGAACCTTACAGATCACTACATGGTTTCAAGCCAAATTCCAAGTGCATTTCTACTGTACCAGGTGCCTCCTACCTCCCACCCCTCACCAAAGTAGGGAGGGGAAGGTGTCAGCTACTCCAATCCTACTTTTGACTTTCCCCCAGTATAGACATAAGTATCTCCATTGCATATCATTTTTACTTTGCCTAAAATTTCATGTGGAGAAAAAACTTGTTTTTTTTCCCCCCGAAGTTTGAAATAGAGGAAATTTTATGTTTATAAAGAACCAATGCTTAAGGGAAAAGAACATGAAAATACAATGTTGAGCTTATACTAAAATCTTAAGTATGCTATTTTCAACATGTTTTAATATAATCTGTTATGATCAGTGTGTCTATTCCCAAACATCACCTACCTCAGCTCTGTCAACTTATAAATCCTTTTCTCCTCAAACTAAAACCGTGTCTCCATTGGCCAAAAAGAAACAGCTTAGCACATGTCCTTCTCAAAGTTCAAAGATGCTTTAAGTCTACAGACAAATGTATTTCCATGACAAGAAATTTGGCTAGCAGAGTCTCCCCAAGTAGCTGTTATATTACCTAATTATCTGGCTTGCTGGCATGTTATGTCCTGAATCATTCTTTTTCATCTTTTTTTGTAAACCCTTTTTTGGGAGGAGGAAGAACATGTAACTCTCACATAAGTATCATAGGCCACATTCACAGTAAGTTCTCTGAAGACATTATCTTTCCTATCTGTAACTCTACAAATAAGAGCAGTGACACTGTGTATGTCAGTGTTGGGTGGAGGGCTGGAATGTTTAATGGTATTTTGCAGGATGTGTTATGGTGCTATGCAACAGAGATATTTTCAGCTCTGGCTCCATGGTGGAAGAGGTGACTTTCCAGGAGAAAGGAGGTTTAAAATGCCCTACCACTCATCAAACGTTGGCCACAACAGAAAGCAGTGGCCAAAGAGAACATGTACATAAAAGGCTTCTGTGAGGGCAAGGGAAGGTATGACAGTTATTCCCCTTAATATATAAACTAATAACATGAATCCCAAACAAGAAGTAGACTGTCCTCAGCAGGATCTCATCACATCATGATCCACTCTATACTTTGTATATCCTTTAATAATCTAGTGTTTTAAAAGCGTAAGTAAAGGCATATAGCTCTTGTTTATTCATTTATTTATTTATTGTCAGTCTTGGGGCTTGAACTCGGCCTGGGCGCTGTCCCTCAGTTCATCAGCTCAAGGCTAGTGCTCTACCACTTGAGCCATAGCACCACTTCTGGTTTTCTGGTGGTGAATTAGAGATGAGTCTCACAGACTTTCCTGCCTGGGCTGGCTTCAAACCTTGATCCTCAGATCTCAGCCTCCTGAGTAGCTAAGATTAGTAGCCACTGATGCCCGGCTAGCTCTTATTTTTAAAGTATAGTGATTCTCCACAAATTCTTTTATTTCATTTATATCCTCAGATTCACCCCCGACCACAAGGAAACTACTCAAGATTTGGAGGGGGGGGGGCGTTGAGATAGGGTCTCACAACTGTTTTTTTTGTTTTTTTTGGTCCAGTCATGGGGCCTGAACTCAGGGCCTGGGTGCTGTCCCT
>NW_012273064.1:0-2167 GCF_000151885.1 Dipodomys ordii
GTGGTGTGTGTCCGTGGTGTGTATGTGTGTGTGTGGCCGTGGCAGCTCCCTGGGATGAGGTTCACACCATGTTACAGTGCGATCTGCACTGGCTAGCCAGACCCTTCCTCACCTGCTCTGCAGTGGTGGGCTGGGCCCTGAGCTTTCTTCCTCTTCTTCCTGTATGCCATGTGGACTGTCCAGCAGAGGGCGCTGAGGGACCATTGCAGTTTGGGGGCACTTCTGTCTGTAGTTCAAGGGCTTCTAATTTCTTTCCTTATGGCTGCCAGAGGTGTGGCCTGGGAAGACTGCCCAGTGTGTCAGCCCCAGTGACCAGAGCCTCCAATGCCCTGTGCACACACCTCCCTGGCCTCCTTGGCCAGGGAACATCCCAGGTGTTCCCGCTTGTCCCCCAAACCCTGGCTCAGAGAAGAGGGGGCCTCTCCCTGCCCAGAGTTCCAGCTGTGGGGAGAACCCCATCTCAAGTGCTATCTGTCCAGGGCCCCTCCCTGCCCCCCACCAGGGCATTGTATAAAGCTCTCCAGATCCGATCTTCAGAGTTCTTTTCATTAAACTCTCCCTGTGTGAGATGACCGTGGTATGCTTTTTCATCAGCCGCGGATGGCGCCTGAGGATTCCCAGGAAGCATGGTCCTGCTGGGAATTTGGGGGCGTCGCTGTGGCTGATCCTGTGCAGGAGGGGGTCACCCTGTGTGTAGCAGCGCGAGTGCCACCTGTGGTCACTGATGCCAGGGGGTCCCACAGAGGGCATCAGGAAGCTGGAGCCATGGGGCAGCAGAAGAGAGCCGGCCCAGGCGCCAGGCTGCCGGGCAGCGTTAGCTCAGTGCGTCTCCATGCCCTTTTGGGAGGAGCCCTGTCGCGTGGGACGCTGGGACGACAGTGGGGTCCACACTTCCACCGCCCTAGTGCCTGGACGCGGTGATTCAGTAGTCCTAGGTACCAAGGCTAGGGAACTTCCCAATTGGCAGCCTCTTACCTATTGCTACAACTGATTGCTGGAAAAATCGCAAGTGCTCTGGGCTTCCCGGTGAGGCTGGAAGCTCACATGTATCTCCCAGACTCCATGCACCTTCCCAAGGCTGCCCTCCAAGGTAATGACGAGGAAAAGCCAAAGGAGTGTACCCAGGAAGTACTGGAGCTCGGGGTGAAGTCTGCAGGACAGCGAGGTTGGAGGTCAGGGTGCAGAAGTCTGTGCTGTCGCTGTCCTAGCCAAAAGCAACTGGGCAGTAAAGATTTTTCCATCACTTACTAACACATCAGACTCCACAAAACACAATAAAACTTTATTCATGTATTGGCCGGGCCTGGGGCTTGAGTCTTTGGCCTGGGCGCTGTCCTTAAGCTTTTGTGCTCAAGGCTAGCACTCTATGGCTAGAGCCACAGCTCCACTTCTGGCTTTTTGTGGCTAAGTCTCACAGACTTCTGTCCAGGCTGGCCTTGAACCATGATCCTCAGATCTCAGCTTCCTAAGTAGTTAGAATGACAGGTGAGAATCCCTGGCTACAATAAAATTTTAATGTAAAACTTGTGATACACTCAAACCCACAAAATATTTGAGAGAAATTCGGGAAAATGAACAAGCTATCTATTGGGTTCAGATAGAAAGGCAAATGGAGAAAGATGAATTTTGATGCCGACTCATGCCACAGACAAAACAGGTGGTCTCACCAACCTGGATGAAGAAAATAAACCTCTTCGCAGTGCCAGAGTTTGAGCTTGGGGCTCGGCTTGCACGCGTGGCCGGCGTTCTCCCGCGTGAGCCGTGGCTCCAGCTCAGCTTCTTGCTGGTTAATTGGAGATGGAGTCTGGGAGGTTTCTGCCCAAGCTGCCCCCACAGAGATCTGTAAATCTCAGCCGGGAGTGAGCAGTGCCCGCCTCTCACAAAGCCGTGTAGAAAACCAAGGAATGCTGAGGGTTTCTAAAGCAAGGCCCAGAACGCGAAGAGCGAAACCAAGGGCAAAGCTGGAGTTGGCGGCAGGCAGGAGGGAACCCCCAGCTCTCCACCCCGCTAGGATCCCGAGAGACCCAGCGCGGCCAGAGGCCGCACCCGGGGGTACAGGGGTGAGAAAAGGGGGACCTCCGACCTGCGCGAGGCCGGGGCAGCGCGACCACCCTTCCCCGCCCGGCCTGGCCTCGCGCCCCGGAACCCCGCGCAGAGGCCCCAGGGG
>NW_012273065.1:0-1502 GCF_000151885.1 Dipodomys ordii
CTTCTATAGGAGCTTCCCATGGAAGCACCCAGCACAGCGAAGGTTAAGAAGTTCTGCCGAGAGAAAAGAACACTTAACCGAGTCATAAGTTACTGCTTCCCATCCCACTCACCTCAACAATCCTCATTTATTTCGCAGTGCCAACTCTATAAGGAATCGCTGTTATTATTTGTTATATTTAGTCATTAGATTACAAAACTGACTTTTTACCAAGGTTTTAAATGTGGTTCATTGGATGGAACATTTTTCACCCAGTGATTCAGACCATACTTACATGAGCAAAATGAAATGGAAAATAGAGTCAACTCTCTGGGTAATAATTCATGTTAATAAGTTTCTACATTTGCCTGCAACATCCAGATACTGTAATCCAAAAGAAAAGTGTTTTTAGCTTGAATTGTTATATTGTTATTTCACAATTCTTGACTCTCTATTTTGAATATAGAGAGATTCAAGGGCTAGAGTTCAAGTTAATATTGTAAAGGTAAATAGGACTTTTCTAGGCCCTGGTTCTAGAAATGCTGTAAATATGCACACTGAGGTAGCTCAGTGTCCTAGCTATATCATGGTTGACCATGCATCAAGATACATGCACACAACAAATTAGGAAATTCTTTTCTGGTTGGGCACTGATGGCTCATACCAGTAAACCAAGCTATTCAGGAGGCCAAGATGTGGAGAATCTCATTCAAAGCCAGCCCTGGGAGAAGAATGCACTAGAGTTCATCTCCAAAATAAGTGGCAAAAAGCAAGGCTGGAGGCATGGTTCAAGTGTTAGAGTTCCAGTCTAGCAAGTGCAAGGCCCTGAGTTAAAACCCTATTATGACCAATAAAAAAGGGAAAGACAACAAGAAGGAAGAAAAAAGTTCCTTTTTTGTTAACTAGATGTTTTCAATTCAATTTTTAGTCTCAGATCTCTAAGTCAATACAACTTCTGTGTCATCCATAAGTCTTAGGGTAGTATGGCTAAGCTGAGATTCCTGGTAGTTGATCAGCAGAAGCATTTTAAGTGGGACGACAGGTATATGGGTGTACAGGTGTACTCCTGCTCTACAGTGGACAGTATACTATGTGGTCGTATAAGATGGCTGGCACACTGCTGTGGTTTCGATGTAGCTTCTCTCCCAAAGGTCCATGGTATTAGGAAGTGGTAAAACCTTTATAAACGGTGAGGCCCAGTGGAGGTAATCGGGTCAGGGGAACATTGCCCTTATAAGGGGACAGTGCTGGGAGAGCAAGTTGTTCTCCTAAGAGTGAGACAGCTGCCCTCTGAGGTGTCTATGGTCACACCAAACTGCAACAGCTCGTCAGGACCACAGGATGCAGACCACCGTGTGTGCTTAGGATCTGTGCACTACGGGGTAGGAGTAGGCCTGATTTTCCACTTAAAATGCTTTTGCTGTTGGGCACTGGTGGCTCACACTTATAATCCTAGCTATTTAGGAGGCTGAGATCTGAGAATTGTGGTTCAAAGCCAGCCTGGGCAGGAAATCTGTGGAATT
>NW_012273066.1:0-2058 GCF_000151885.1 Dipodomys ordii
GGTCTCTCCTGCCCGGGCTGGCTTTGAACCTCGATCCTCAGATCTCAGCCTCCTGAGTAGCTAGGATTACAGGCGTGAGCCACCAGCGCCCGGCTTGTCTGTGAACTTCTTTTGTCCTATGGCAGTGCTCTACCACTTGAGCCACAACTCTACTTCTGCTTTTTTGATAGTTAACTGGAGATATAGGTCTTGTGGACTTTCCTGCCTGGGCTGGCTTCAAACCATGATCCTCAGATCTCAGCCTCCAGAATAGATAAGATTAGGTGTGACCCACCACAGCACCCAGCATCAACTTGTTTTTTCTTATGGTACTGAAGATCAAAGACTTCCAAATGTTAGTCAAGTGTTCTACCATTGGGTGGAGGCCCCTCCCCCCATATAATGTTTCATCGTGATTTTAGTGAGTAGCTCAGGCTAGCCTCAAACTCATAATCCTCTGTCCCAGCCTCTGAAATGTAGGGATTATAGTTGGACACCAAAACACTTGGCTCTATCATCTTTTAACAGTGTATTTTGGCATGCACTGTGGGGTAGTGGATCCAATATTTTCTTTTCTACAAAGATGGCCAATTATCAGAAGTCCACATATTGATAAACTACTCTTGATTTGAAATTTCACCTTTATTAAACAATGCTTCCTATACATTTATGCATCTAGACCCTTCTAGGCCAGTAAGGCATTCACTCATTCATACTTTTTGTGCCAGTTCTGGGGCCTAGGGCTTGAACTCAGGGCTTGGGTACTGTTCCTGAAGCTTTGGCTTTTTATCATACTCTTTTGGTTGTAGGATTTCAAACTTTTGCAGCTTTTGCTGCATAACTGAACCTTAGGGTTTCATGAATGCTAAGGAATTGCTCTACCACTGATCTCCACCCCCCCCATTTCCTGATGGTTTTATACCAAATTCTCATATTTTGGAGTAAAAACACAGTCATAGTTAATGTTTGTTGCACATTATCACACTTGCTGCTTGTTTTATAGACAATTTTTTTCTAACTTTAATTTTGAGATTGGGCCACATTGTGTAGACCAGGTTGGCCTCACACTCACAATCTTCCTACTTGTCTTCTGAGTTCTGGGATTGCAGCTGTATTACGCCCAGCTGTATTTCACTCTTGATAGTATACAAGGGGACTCAGATCCTTGAATGCTCTCAGCTTGCCTGCTCACAGCAAGAGCTTGTTGCTCTACTGTGTGATCCATGCCTCCTGCCATTTTGCTTTGAGGTACTGGAGTTTCAGTTTAGGGCCTTATGATTGGTAAATGAGCATTCTACCACTTGAGTCATGCCTCTAATCCCTTTTCCTCTGTGTGTGTGTGTGTGGCACGCGCACGCACACACACACACTGGTCCTGTCTTGTACTCAGAGCTATTCCCAATCTTTTTTACTCAAGGCTAGTACTCTATTACTTGAGCCATGACTTCACCTAAGACTTTTTAGTGGTTAATTGGAGATAAGAGTATCATGATCTTTACTGCTAGGTTGGGCTTTTGAACCATGATCCTCAGATCTCAGCCTCTTGAGTAGCTAAGATTACAGGCTTGAGACATGGGTGCCCAGCCAGATTATTGTGTTGTTTTTTTTTTATTAGAGCCTCATATTTTTGTGTGTCAGTACCAAGCTCTCAATCCCTCCAGTGTCATCGTGATTATAGACATATTCTACCATGCCAAGCTTTTTTTCTTTTGAGATCTTTTTGTTCCAGTTGACCTTGAACTGTGATCCTCCTACTCTCTTACCTCCCAAGTAGTTGATATAACAGGTGCAACACCATGTTTAGCTCAAATTTTAAAAAGTTCAATGTATGCATTTTTTTTTTTTTTTACTTTGGTTGCAAGGTGCTTTTGGTAGCATGTCTAAGAAATCATGGCTGAATACCCTTGTCTTGGTTTCATCTCTTTTCCTCTGGGAGTTTTATAGTTTGAAGTGTGACAATTATATCTTTTTTTGGGTGTGAGGTGAGGGTCCGGTCGTGGGGCCTGAACTCTGGGCCTGGGCGCTGTCCCTCAGCTCTTCAGCTCAAGGCTAGCACTCTACCACTTGAGCCACAGTGCC
>NW_012273067.1:0-4657 GCF_000151885.1 Dipodomys ordii
TTCAGCTCAAGGCAAGCGCTCTACCACTTGAGCCACAGCACCACTTGGGTTTTCTTGTGATTAGTTGAACCATGATTCTCAGATCTCAGCCTCCTGAGTAGCTAGGATTACAGGTGTGAGCCACTGGTGTCCAATCAGAAGTAATTTTTATTCAATAACATTATTGAAATATCATATAGTTTGTCCCTCTTCTTTACATAAATGCAGTGTATATTGTTTTTGTTTTTTTTTTTTAATTTTTTTGGCTTTTTTCTTTTTGCTTATGTGGTGCTGAGGAATCGAACCCAGGGCCTCAGGCATGCAAAGCAAGCCCTCTACCACTGAGCCACCTTCCCAACCCCAAATTCAGTATATTGTGTATTATTTACTTTCTATCACTCTATCATTCTCTTTCCCTCACCCCTTATGGTTTTGAATTAGGACCTCAAACTTGCTTGGCTTTTTTTGCTCATAGCTGCCACTCTACCATGACTCCCTTCTGGATTTTTTGCTGTTTATTTTGAAGATGAAGTCTCAGTGCCCAGGCTGGCTTATAAACAATGATCCTCCAAATCTCAGCCTTTCATGTGCTAGGCATAAGCTGCCAGTGCTTAGGATTTGTTTTAACTTTTTACAGAACTCTGACTTGGTCAGTGTCTAGAGCACCTGCATCGTTTTACAATCCCATCAGCTCTTGTCATGTACTTCATACAGGTTCCAATTTCTTTTCATACTCATTAATACTTGTTAGTGTCCATCTTTTTTATTTCAGACATCCTGCTGCATATAAAGACTCACTAGCCTAATGGTGCTGAAAATCTTTACATGTTCTTGGAAATCTTTCTTGAACTTTTGTGCATTTATTGCCACCTTTGACTCTTCTTTTTATTCATTCTCATTACTTCACTCCAGTGTCTACTTCCCTTCTGGGGAAGTATGTTGCTTCTGCTTGTCTGCCAGACATCTGTTTCCCACTGCCCTACTGTCAACTCATCTAATTGCCTATTTGGATTCATAGTATTAATATCTAGTTCTGATTCGGGAAGTCAGTCATAATTGGTCCCATCCTTTTTTTCCCACACTCACAACCAACCAAGTTCTATAAGGTGTATCTTTCCTGAATTACTCTGTAATTATTTTTCTTTGCCATTTTGGGGCTTGAGCTCAGTGCCTAAGCACTGCCCCAGTTCTTTTTTGTTCAAGGCTAGTATTCTATCACTTGAGTCACAGCTTCATTCCTAGTTTTTTTATGCATAATTGGAGATAAGTTATTATGAACTTTGCTACCCAGGCTGGCTTTGAACCTTACTCCTTAAATCTTAGCCTCCTAAGTAGCCAGGAATACAGGTGTGAGCCACTGGTGCCCAGCTTATACCATTTTTACATACATTAAAAATGATAGTAAAGCTTATTACTACAGAAACAATGGAAAAGGAAATAGATTATGTGGCATCATATACTATGAGAAAACGGCACTTCATTCCAATGGAGCATTTCACAAATTTTTTGTCATCCTTGTGCAGGGACCATGTTAGTCTTCTCTGTATTGTTCCAGTTTTAGTATATGTGCTGCTAAAGTAACAATCTTTGTACACTTTTCCTTTTTTTTTTTTGGTTGGTTGTGGGGCTTGAACTCTGGGCCTGGACACTGTCCCTCAGCTCTTCAGCTCAAGCCTAGTGCTCTACTGCTTGAGCTACAGCGCCACTTCCGGTTTTCTGGTGGTTTATTGGAGATAGGAGTCTCACAGTCTCTCCTGCCCGGGCTGGCTTTGAACCGTGATCCTCAGATCTTAGCTTCCTGAGTAGCTAGGATTACAGGCGTGAGCCACCAGCGCCCAACTACTTTTCCTTCTTTTTAAGGTCTTTCTCTGTTGTGTACTTGTTAGACTTCTACTCTGCTTTAATAACTTTTTTTTAATTGTGAGAATACCATACAGAGGAGTTACAATTACATGGGCAAGATTTAATAACTTTTAATAACGAGTCAGAACAAGCCTTCCTTACTCTTCAATAACCAGATTTGATTTGTTATAAAACAACTTAGATATTTCATGTGCAAACAACGTATTTATTGTGGTACAGGGGTTTGAACTCAAGGCCTTGCGTTTATCCAAGTGCTTTTATACTTGAGCCACACCTTAGCCCAACTGTCTTGTTAGTATGTATTGTTACCATCATCTATGGATAAAGTGCTTACACCCTGTCTTGCAGTAATATTATTTTCAAATCATTTTCATTGGCTAATCAAAGAATTCTCTACAGTAGGAACTCTTATCTTATTTTTCTTTACATTCTTCTTATTGAACATGTCATAGTCATTAAACGTGCTAGATGAATAACCATATTAATGTTGAATTAATGAATTGGGAATAGAACTAAGGTTTAGGCTCTGGAGAATGCTAACATGGATGGAGAAAGGAGGATAGTCAAGAAGATAATCTAGCAAATGATACTAAAAGAAAGTAGTCAGAATTACTAGTTAGATGAAAATGTATGTAGTTTTGTTGTTTGTGTTTTATAGCTTGAGCCTCATTATGTATTATAGATTGGCTTTCGACTCTCTGTCCTCCTGCTTCAACCCTCTGAGTAGCAGGGATTATGAACCTGTACCACTAGGCCCAGCTTAAAGTGTTTGTTTATTTATTTATTTATTGCCAGTCATATGTCTTGAACTCAGGGCCTGGGCGCTCCCTGAATCACTTGAGCTGTAGCTTTGTCTGAGTAGTTTATTGGAGATAGGAGTCTCAAAGACTTTCCTGCCCAGTCAATGGCTTTAAACAGCGATCCTTAGATCTCAGCCTCTTGAGTAGCTAGGATTATAGGCATAAGCCACCCATGCCTGGCTAATTACTTTTAAGATTAGTTTAAATTAGAACAACCATAAGCAGAGACTATTGGGAATAGGTCAAATATTGGAAGAAGTTTTTTAATTTCCATTAGGGATTTCAAGGAAACTGAAGTACATTTTTGTGTGTGGGTTATGGGGCTTGAACTCATGGTATGGGTAGTGCTGCTGAGCTTTTTTGCTGAAGACTAGAGCTCTTAGCACTTTAAGCCACAGAGTCACTTCCGATTTTCTGGGGTTGATTAGAGATAAGTGTCTCCTAGACTTTTCTTTTTTTTAAATAATATTTTATTGTAAAGATACTGTACAGAGGGATAACAGTTACATGAGTTAGGTAATGAGTACATTTCCTCTTGAGCATTGATACCCCCTCCCTTGTTTTTCCCCTACCATCCCTTCCTTCTCTAACTCCCCAACTCCTCTCTTCCCTCCCTCCCCCGTAGTTGTAAAGTTCATTTTCAACATAGTGTCTTGTATATCTCATTGTTACAATGGGTCAGCCTGTATCCTTATTTCAGCATTTTATTTTCCTTCCCCTCCCCAAATTAGAAAAATGTATATAAGATACAGGGTATAGGATTCAAATACAGTGAAAACAGGGTTATACCATGGGGGAAGAACATACAAAAGAAACAAAAGAAATCACATAGTACATTATAAGTACATTAAAAACAACAGCAAGAAAGGTAAAACCTCTTGTGTCCCTATCTTGGGGTTCATTTCACTTAGCACCATCTTTTATTGTCATGTGCATAGCTTTTGAACTTTTCTACTTGTCTGGTAAGATTATCCTACATGTATACTAGTTATTGTGAATAAGGGAAACCATGGGACCTGTTTCTTTGGGCCTGGCTTACTTCACTTAATATGATTTTTTTCCAAGTCTTTCCATTTCCTAACAAATGGGGCGATGTCATTCTTTCTGATGAAGGCACAGAATTCTAACACACACACACACACTCTTACTTTCACACACACACACACACACACACACACACACACACACTCTTACTTTCTTGATCCATTCATCTGCTGAGGGGCATCTGGGTTGGTTCCATATCTTAGCTATGGTAAATAATGCTGCAATAAACATAATTGTGTTTTAGTATGACCTTGTTTGTGATTGGGTAAAAGCCCAAAAGTGGGATTGCTGGGTCATAGGGGAGCTCTGTATATAGTCTTTGAGGAACCTCCATACTGCTTTCCAAAGTGGTTGAACAAGTTTATACTCCTACCAACAATGCAGTAGGGTTCTCTTTTTTTTTGGGGGGGGGTCCGGTCGTGGGACCTGAACTCTGGGCCTGGGCGCTGTCCCTCAGCTCTTCAGCTCAAGGCAAGCGCTCTACCACTGAGCCACCTTCCCAGCCCATGCAGTAGGATTCTCTTTTAGCCACATCCCCTCCAGCATCTGTTGTTATTAGATTTCTTGATTATAGCCATTCTAACTGGGGTGAGGTGGAATCTCAATATTGTTTTGATTTGCATTTATGGTCAGAGAGTTTGAGCATTTCTTCATGTGTCTAGAGTTTTTAGCCCACTTATTAATAGAGCAGTTGTTTCTTTGAGGATTTGTTGTTGGGGGATTTAATTTTTGAGTTCTAAGTATATTTTAGATATGAGACCCTTGTCCATTGTTTTTTGTTTTTGGGTCCGGTCATGGAGCCTGAACTCGGCCTGGGCACTGTCCCTCAGCTCTTCAGCTCAGGGCTAGCGCTCTACCACTTGAGCCACAGCGCCACTTCCAGCTTTTTTTCTTTTTGCTTATGTGGTGGTGAGGAATCAAACCCAGGGCCTCATGCATGCAAGGCAAGCGCTCTACCACTGAGCCACCTT
>NW_012273068.1:0-2629 GCF_000151885.1 Dipodomys ordii
GGCATGCAAGGCAAGCACTCTACCACTGAGCCACCTTCCCAGCCCCTATATACAGATTTTTAAAAATCTCTTATCATTCCACTTTCCCTATTTACTCAACTATTGTTTTTCATTAGTTGTTTTTATATGTGTGCATGTGTATATATACTGGTATGGGGCTTGAACTCAAGACCTTGCTCCCTCACTTTGGGTTTTTTTGCTCAAGGCTAGCACTCTGTTACTTGAACTATACCTCTATTTTGGGCTTTTTTTCTGGTTAATTGGAGATAAGTCTCACTAATTTTTGTGTCAGGACTGTCTTTGAATTAAGATCCTTGAATTCTGCCTCCAGAGTAGCTAGGATTACATATGTGAGCCATCAATGTACTTTCTGTATTAGGCTTCAAAAAAATTCCTGGACATATTATTCACTCTATGCCACTATATTAATTTGTGACCCTTATCTTTCTTTTGGATAATTATATTTGAGGATTATTTTAATTAGATTCACTGGATTTGGTTGGCTTCCCTGAATAATTACATAAATGTATGTATCCACATATGTTTCTATTTGAATGCACACATAAAAACATTCAATTCTTTTTGAGAAGTGTCAATTATAAACCTTGTCTGGGTGCTCTGACAGTTTTGTAAAAACTACATAGATTTCTAATTGTAGCTTGCATAGTTCTACTTTGAAGTTATATCTATTATTAGAACAGAACTAAGAAAACTGTTATTTCAGTAACTACACATGTGTTTTCTGTCTTTATATTTGTTACTTAAAAGTCAAAGATCAGATGAGGTCCTAACAATACAGAGTTTAAAATCTAGATATTCTTAAACAATACTCATTGTTGTATTTAAATATTTAATTAGAGCTATTTTAGTAATTCTTGTTTCCTTTAGGGCCAAGTTGGATTTTTTTTTTTTTAATCTGTTGTGGGTTTTGAACTATGGGCCTGGGCACTGTCCCTGAGCACTTAAGTTCAAGGAAAACATTCTACCCCTTGAGCCACAGTGCCACTTCCAATTTTCTGGTAGTTTATTGGAGCTAAGAGTCACACAGACTTTCCTTCCTGGGCTGGTTTTGAACCCTGATCCTCAGATCTCAGCTACCTGAGAAGCTAGGATTACAGATGTGAGCCACTGGCTCTTAATTGGGATTATAGGCCTCATGTAATGTCAGAGTAGAATAAATTAATTTGACTTCTTAATTGAAATTAGCTTGGGATGTGGTTTGTGTGCCCCATGTTTAATTTTCTAAATTTTATTTGCTTAAAAATGCTTATTCACTTTATCAGTTGTGTAACTGTTACTTGCCAGTGAAATTTGCACAGCAGTTGTTAACATCTTTTCTTGCTATCCATAGCTAGTGAATGCTTCACTACAATAGACTATAAAATACAACCTTTCTAATAGACTGAAAGAAAATTACCTGATTATCTTGGCATCATTTAGAGTTCTTTGCCTATAGTAGGTTCACTGAAATGTTTATGTTAAGTGGATGGATCTGGAAGGAGGGCCTGAAGCACCTTTGTTTTCTTGTAGTTCAGCTCTCCCATTGGTTAATTCAAGCTAATGAAGACTAATAGGATGGGAAACCTTCAAGAAACTTTTCCCTTTAGCAATTAGGAGGGACAGAAAGAAGCAAAGCCATCTACGTTCATTTGTTTGCAAAAATGAAGGCAGCCATAATGGTTTTCTTATAAATTTATTAAGAGGTTGAAACTTTCTGTAAAGGATGTAAAAAATTATTCAGCCTAGTTAGATTTTGAAGGGGATAGAGAGACTATTTGCATTTTTAAATCTGTGTTGTTGTTGTTGTTTTTGTTTTTTTGGGTCAGTCCTAGGGCTTGAACTCTGGGTATGGGTGCTGTCCCTGAGCTGCTTTTGCTCAAGGTGAGTGCTCTACCACTAGGGCCACAGAGTCACCTCTGGTGTTCTCAGTTTTTATCTTATTTTTGAGTAGTTTATTGGAGATGAGTCTCAAGGAGTTTCCTTCCCAGGCTGGCTTCAAACCATGCTTCTCAGATTTCAGCCTTCTGAGTAGTTAGGATTACAGGCATGAGATGATTGAAATGTACTGAAAAGGATATAAAAAATAATTCAGCCTACTTAGATTTTGAAGGGGATAGAAAGAGACAGTACATTTTTAAATGTTTATTCTCTCTCTCTCTTTCTCTCTCTCTCTTTTTTTTTGGTTCCGGTCGTGGGGCCTGAACTCTGGGTCTGGACGCTGTCCCTGCACTCTTCAGCTCAAGGCGAGCGCTCTACCACTTGAGCCACTGTGCCACTTCCAGTTTTCTGATGGTTTGTTGGAGATAGGAGTCTGATGGACTTTCTTGCCCAGGCTGGCTTTGAACTGTGATCCTCAGATCTCAGCCTCCTAAGTAGCCATGAGCACCTGACTGGTTGTTTTTTCAAATAAATGTTTGATCCTACTGCTCATGTTTTCATTCTCTTACTTTTTTATCATTTTAGTATCTGAAGTCACAGGATTTTGATTTTTTTTTTTTCTGCTGACTTTTGCTCATGGTAAGGTAACTTGAGATGTTTGGGTTTTGGAGTAACTGTTAGCATGTATTATTTCAGGCATGTAAGTTTTCATGACTGGACTCTAGCTTTCTACAGAGGCCTCAGATCTAAC
>NW_012273069.1:0-1482 GCF_000151885.1 Dipodomys ordii
TCAACCACTTTGGAAAGCAGTATGGAGGTTCCTCAAAAGACTCCACATAGAGCTCCCCTATGACCCAGCAATCCCACTTTTGGGCATTTACCAGAATGTTCACAAACAAGACCATACTAAAGCTACCAGCACAACTATGTTTATTGCAGCATTATTTACTACAGCTAAGATATGGAACCAACCCAGATGCCTCTCAGTAAATGAATGGATCAAGAAAATGTGGTATGGAATTCTATGCCTCCATCAGAAAGAATGACATTGCCTTATTTGTTAGGAATTGGAAAGATTTGGAGAAAATTATATTAAGTGAAGTAAGCCAGGCCCAAAGAAACATAGGTCTTATGGTTTCCCTTATTTGCAGAACTTGTCTGAGACAAGCAGAAAAGCTCAGATAAGTTGACGGTAAGTGAAATGAGCCCTAAGATAGGGACACAAATTGTTTCTTCTTCCTTGCTATTGTTTCTAATGTATTTATAATGTACCACGTGATTTTTTTGTTGCTTTGTAGGTCCCTCCCCCATGGTATAACCCCTGTTTTCACTGTATTTGATGTTGGTATAATTTGGGGTGGAGAAGGGAAAAAAACCAATTGTTTAAATAGGGATACAGGTGAACCCATTGCAACAATGAGATGTACAAGATGTTATGGTGAAAAATGAACTTTACAATTTAAGCAGGGGTGGGGAATTTAGCTGAGGAGGTGGGAGGGACAGGATGCTAGGGGAAAACAAAGGAGGAGGCAACAATGCTGGATAAGAAATGTACTCATTACCT
This sequence comes from Dipodomys ordii, assembly GCF_000151885.1. Classification (NCBI taxonomy): domain Eukaryota; kingdom Metazoa; phylum Chordata; class Mammalia; order Rodentia; family Heteromyidae; genus Dipodomys; species Dipodomys ordii. Next base: position 775 of record NW_012273069.1, read on the forward strand.
TGCTCATGTAACTGTAAACCTTCTGTATTTTCACAATAAAAAACTTAATTTAAAAGAAGAAAAAAGGAAAGAATTTTATAAAGTATGTATGTCCCACCTATAATGGAGGACAAGTTCCATTCCATCACAGCATCTCTAACATTGGCTTTTTTTTATTATGCAATTTTTTACCTTGTGTTATTTGGCAATTTAGAAATTAGGAACAATTGATCATTTGTGGTACTATTTTTTGTACTTTATTACGCAGCTGACCCGTATGACTGCCTTTCATGTTGGCAACAGTCTTCAATATAGTAAGATATAAATAATTATGATATTCATTATTTAGTTGAGCAAAATCAGATTGAAATACTTTTAAGGGGAGAGGGAAGAGAGGAAGAGCAGTTAAATGCAGTTATATTCAATGCACATATATGAAAATGGAACAAGATTACTTGAGATGGAATTGGGATATATGGGGGAAGAAAAATGGTAGAGATAATATTAATCATGATACATTGTACTAATAAAAAGACATAGTGAATTGAAACCCTTTAGTTCAACTACTGAAAAATAAAATATTTAATAATAAGTGAAACAATTTTTTTATTTCCCCCCCACTCCCTTCCCCCCACCCCCCTGCACCGACGTTGTAAAGCTCGTTTTGGACATGACAACTTGTACTTCTCATTGTTGCATCAGATCCACCTGTATCCTTAAACAACTGGT
>NW_012273070.1:0-2760 GCF_000151885.1 Dipodomys ordii
ACCCAGGACCAGAGTTCAGCCTCACAACCGACAAAAAAAAAACACTTCATGTGGGGTGTCACAGTGATTCACAGTGAGAGAGTATCTTGGGGATAATAGAAAAGCTTTGAACCCTGATTGTGGTGATAATTACAGAAATAATATATGTGATACATTTCCGGTTCATGATAACATATTAAACTGTCATTCTTTTTTTTAATGTTTTTTATTGTGAAAATAATGTACAGAGGGGTTACAGTTACAAGGTAATGAGTACATTTCTTATCCAGCATTGTTGGCTCCTCCTTTGTTTTTCCCCTACCATCCCTTCCCTCCTACTTCCTCATCTACACTCCCCACACCCCCTCCCTCACCTAAATTGTAAAGTTCATTTTTCGACATAGCGTCTTGTACATTCTTAAGACCTTATCTCATCGTCATTCTAAATATAAAAGCTTAAGATATCTGACAAAAGTAGTGCAGAGATTTTAACTGTTTAAGATAAAGCCCAAAGAAATCTGGCCACAGTAAAATACTGAGTGGTATTTTGAATAGCTCAATATACAGCAAAGCTATTTGTAGCTTTGGTGAAACACTGAAGCATTTTGTGAATGGCTTCTATCTGGGACACTACTTCTGCTCATAGTTCACAATTACTGAGTAAGACATTTTCAAAAGCACTGCTTGTAATAGGGCGGGAGAACAAGTGAACAAGTGAACTAGAAATAATAATAAAAGATAATACATAACCACTGGATTTCATCAATTTCAAAATTTTTTCATGCTAAGCAAAATATACTGCTTGCATAGTGTACAATAGTGGTAAAGGGTTTCATTGTAATTAGTCAATGCGTATAATGTAAAGAAAAAAAAAGCACTGCCCTACATGTTTTATTTCTTATGGCTTGTATCACCAATCCTGAATTCCAATCATAAAGGAGTAATTTCACATAAGTGGTTTTAAGCATACCCTTTCAAATATACTCCTAAATTTGGCATTTTAAGCATTAATAAGGCAATGGTAATATGTCTAAGAAATTAAATAATTTAACCCCAAAATGTTTTATTTTAAAACTCAAAGCCCTAAAAATCGCTGTTCTTTTAAAATATTTGATACCACAACTCTTAATTTATCTCATATATCAAACCTAACCTGAAAAAATGAAGGCATGATAATAAGACTTAGGCCATGTTCTGTGACTATCACATTTCACTGTATAGATGATGAAGCACTGCCATAGCCCCTGCTGAGACATTATTTGCTACATCAGGCAAATTGCTCATACAACCTTTAAAATTTCCAGAAAGTTTGGTCCTAAGAGTTTTAGATAATTGGATATGGACCTGTATTTGGACAAAATCTTCATTAAGAATGCGTTAGACAGGCACTGGTGGCTCATGCCTATAATCCTAGCTACTCAGGAGGCTAAGATCTGAGGATCGTGGTTCAAAGCCAGCTCCAGCAAGAAAGTCCATGAGACTCTTATTTCCAATAACCCACCAGAAAAATGGAAGTGCTAGTCTTGGGCTGAAAAGCTGAAGGACAGCACCTAGACCCAGAGTTCAAGCCCCACAACCAACAACAACAAAAAGAATGCTTTCAAAATCAGCCTTTTGACACAGAACTAGAGGGAATCAGGGAAAAACATACAATAGGGGGACCTATCAGCTGCATTGGACATTGATCAATATGAACTAAGCAACTCAATGGCAGAGAGGAGAGGGAGGGAATGAGTGGGAAAGAGGGAACAGCTGATGCTATGCAAAAGGAAAGGAATGTACATACCACCCAACGTGGAAGAAATAACTGTATTGTCAAAGCTCTTAAACTTAAGTTAGCATCACTATCCCACAATACTGTGAAATTTGTGAAATTACATAATCCTTAATCACAATACAGAATTTACAAAAAAATCAGCCTTTTGTTCTTTCAAGTAGTCAAAAAGACTTTAATTTCCCAAAGTTTTATTATATAACGAAATTTGAAACAGAACCATACACAGTTTACCAAATGTCCCAAATATATTTTTTTTACTCATAAGACTAAAAGTATCAGAAGAGCCAGTCACCAGTGGCTCACTCCTGTAATACCAGCTACTCAAGAGGCTGAAATCTGAACACTGAGGTTTGAAGCCAGCCTGGGAAGAAAAGCCTACAAAACTCTTATCTCTAATTAACTGGCAAAATGCAAGATTGGAGGTGTGGTTCAATCATCAGAGCACCAGCCATGAGCTAAAATAAAGCAAAAAACCCTGAAAGTACAAGGCCCCCTGTATTAGCAAAAACAAACAAAAAAAAGTTCTAAGATTTCAGTTCTTTGTGGCTTTCTCCATTATAAAAACTCATACTGAAAACTCATACTGAATTTACAATTACTGAAAGTACAATTACAGTACAATGTTTTCTAAATGAGTTTCCACTGAATTAACGAGTTTTATAAATGAAAGGCCTATTCTAGTTATTATAGTATTATAAAACTGTATTCTCTTTGGTAAGAGCCACTGAGAGACAATTTAGTGGTGGATCACTTGCCTTTCATGTGTGAGGCCTTGGGTTCAATCCCCGGCACCAAGAGAAAGAAGAAAGGAAAGGAAGAAAAAGGAAGTGAAGGAAGGAAGGGTAGAACAGACGAAGGAAGGAAGGAAGGAAGGAAGGAAGGAAGGAAGGAAGGAAGGAAGGAAGGAAGACAGGCAAGCAGGCAAGCAAGCAGGCAGGCAGGCAGGCAGGCAGGCCAGCCTTGTATCAAAATAATCTTTTTTCCTTTGCTTTTTGTATATTTAT
>NW_012273071.1:0-3734 GCF_000151885.1 Dipodomys ordii
AGTCTCACAGTCTCTCCTGCCCGGGCTGGCTTTGAACTGCGATCCTCAGATCTCAGCCTCCTGAGTAGCTAGGATTACAGGTGTGAGCCACCAGCGCCCGGCTTTATTTTTAAAAATTCTTATGGTAATTATAAAAGTGATGTACAAAAGGGTTACCATTACAAAAGTCAGGTAAAGAGGACATTTCTTTTTGGACAATATCACCCCTCCGCTCACTCTCTCCTGGTGTCTCTCTCCCATTACCCATTCAGTGTTTATAGAGTTCATTTTCAACATAGCATCCAGTGAGTACCATTGCTGCATTTCTTTGTCCTTTGTCTCTCCATTTCTGTGCTTCTCCTTGTATTCCCAAAGACAGATGAATGAACAAAAAGAACAAAAAGGAAAGAAAAGAAAAACATCAAAAAGATAAATAAAACCTATTTTTTTCATTTCCTAGAGTTCATTTCAACTATTAAAAAAACAACTCCAAAATTTGTGTGTGTGTGTGTGTGTGTGTTTGTGTGTGTGTGTGTGTGTGTGTGTGTGTGTGATGGTCCTGGGGCTTGAACTCAGGTCCTGCGCAGTGTCCCTGAGCGTCCACAAGCACCACTTCCAACTTTTTCTGAGTAGTTTATTGGAGATAAGAATCTCATCTCAGGTCTCAGCCTCCTGGGTAGCTAGGATTACAGATGTGAGCTACCAGCACCCAGCTATTTTTATATTCTGCTACTTTATTTCTTCATATAATTTGAGAGTTTTATCATTGTTCCTCTAAGATTTTTTAAATACCATCTACAAATAGATTGTACATGTACAATCTGACTGCCTTGGTCCTTGTTTCCCCCCACAAGGCTGAACACCAATGGAGACAGAAGATATTCTTTCTTTGTTCCTACGCTCAGTGAATCTGCCTCAAAAAATCCCATTGAGAAAGATACTAGCTTTCAGACATGCTTATTTGTATTATTAGGTGGTATTTTGTCCAAGAAATTTGATTTTCTGTGGAAATATTTGTGCGATTATTACCCTTTTTTAGATTTGTTAATTTGGTATTTTACTAGATTTCCTCATAGTGAACAAAGTTTGCATTTATATTGTAATACATTTCACTTGATCGTGGTTTATCACACTTTTATTATAATGTCAGGTTCAGCCTGATAATGCTTTATTAAGTAAAATTGTATCTGTATTCACAAATTATATCAGTGATGGCATTCTAATTATATTGTCATTAGTGTACTTAATGTTCAGGAAAAATTCACTGCTGTGGAATAAATTATAGAGTTCTGAGTTTACCTGGTATTTGAATGTTTGGTAGAATTCCCCCAGTAAAACTATTTGGGCCCAGAATCTTCTTATTTAGTCATTTCCTTATAATGGATTACTATTTCTCTGATGTAAATTAATGTCATCAACATCGAATTTCCAGCAGATCAATAGAGTTAGTGTTGTGTGTGTGGGGGTGGGGGTGGGGGGTGTTATTAAGGATCTAAGAATTAAACTCAGAGCATTGTGATTGCTAAGCAAGTGTTTTACCACTTGAGTCTTGTCCCTCCCAAGTCTTTCTCCTTTTTTTCAGTTCATCTTTCTTATACTAACTTTGTGCAGGCTTAACTGGAATCCAGATCCTCCTTCTTCTGCCTCCCAATTGTTTTATAGGCTTATGCCACTGATGGAGTTCATTTCTTTAAAAAAATGTGACTTCTAAATTTTCTAGTCTATCTGTACCCATGTTAGAAAACTTAATTAAAAATAATTTTGGATAAGATAGATATACGTGATTACTTAAAATGTTTTGAGACTGAGGACATGACTCAAGTGGTAGAGTACAAAACTAGTAAACACAAGTCACTGGGTTCAATCCTCAGTACCACCTCCCCTTATCATATTTTTTTTTTACAAAACTCAACACCATAAGTTAGTGAAAAAGATAGATGATGATTTGAAGGTGAAATCTTTCACCTTTTGAGACAGATAGAGAGAGTTCACTTTTAAAGCATAAAGAGATACTAAGGCAGAGAAAAGAGGCCAATACCTCAGAAAACAGTGGGCTAGCCTTAAGAATAGATGATTCACCAAACAGCAGGTGCAAATTGTTCCTGTCCATCTGAAGTAAGATCCAACTTTGATCAAATAAGAGAAATGCAAATAAAAACAAAACTGAGATTCGCCTAGTCTAACCACTCATGTTTTGAAAAAAAATATAAAACTGTGTTATATATTGCATAGAACTGCATGGGTTTGATTTGAAACTAAGTATTTCCAACTAAATATCATAGAATTATACTTATGGCACCAACAGACCAGCCAAAAAATGGCCAATGAAGAATTTTGAGATTGTGTAAAATAAAGTAAGATCCAACTTTGATCAAATAAGAGAAATGCAAGTAAAAACAAAACTGAGATTCGCCTAGTCTTACCACTCATGTTTTGAAAAAAAATATAAAACTGTGTTATATATTGCATAGAACTGCATGGGTTTGATTTGAAACTAAATATTTCCAACTAAATATCATAGAATTATACTTATGGCACCAACAGACCAGCCAAAAAATGGCCAATGAAGAATTTTGAGATCGTGTAAAATAGTTACCACAAAGCATGTCACATATAGGTATTAGTAAATATTTTACTTGCTGTGAGAATCACATGTATTTTTGTTGACAGTTGTGTATGATGAAGTAGACTTCATCCTCATTTTCTACCCATGCACTTGGAAGAGGCAGATAGTTAGAATTGGCCACAGAGTGGGAGATAAGAGCCCACAGATACCAGCAGCTAGAGTGGAGAGCATCACATTGTCTATCACAATTGCCTGAAACTTGATTTGGCTTATTCCAAGATGTACAGGCTGGAAATTGTGAAGAGGAAGAAAAGTTGAAAGTCATGCGTGGAAAGACAATGTGATTGCTTTTAATGAACCTACCCACCTATATTGGAATCCATAGTGAGATCCTTACAAAGGATAATTACATAGCGGCCACCTTCTCCATCATCCTAGAATCAGATTGGTACAGGCCTCCTCACAAAACTTCTTTCTTGATCTGTAACCACTGCTGCTCCTCCAGCACTGTGTTTCATTGGTTATTGTGGGGATAGAGTCTTGTTCCTCATGTATGCACAATGCCCACCTGCTATGGGTTTCCTGTCTTAGCTAACATCACGGTGTGCCACCGTGTCCAGCTTCCCTTCTGTGGAGATCGAGTGTCCTGGACTTTTCTGCCCAGGTTAACTTCCTGATCGTATCCATCGCAGCCTCACCTGTAGAATTGGGTAACAGACACTGCACCTGCATACAAGTATGTGAGCAAACTTTTCTGCCTCTGTTGGCCTCCATCCATGACCTACTACTTTTTCTTGGCTTTCCAAGTAGCTATAATTAAAGATCTGAGCCACCAACACATTAACGCCCACCTTGCTTTTTTGGCGGTACCATTTGTATTTTGAAAGATATCTTTTCACAGAATTAAAAAAGGGAACCATGTAGAAGATCACGCGCCTTAAATGTGAGCGATGAGGACAAGAGTTTGAAGGTTTCTCTGCATCAACTGAGATGTGTGACTTGTGCACAGGAATTGAAAGTTTTTGTTTTGAAATTTTTCTTTATTATGCCATTTATTATTATTAGTGGTAGTAGTAGTAATAACAGTAGCAGCAGGAGCTGGGAAGGTGGCTCAGTGGTAGAGTGCTTGCCTTGCATGCCTGAGGCCCTGGGTTCGATTCCTCAGCACCACATAAGCAAAAAGAAAAAA
>NW_012273072.1:0-1618 GCF_000151885.1 Dipodomys ordii
GCGCCACTTCTGGCTTTTTTTCTTTTTGCTTATGTGGTGCTGAGGAATCGAACCCAGGGCCTCATGCATGCAAGGCAAGCACTCTACCACTGAGCACCCTTCCCAGCCCTGAAACTGCTATTTCTAAACATCAGAGGGACGAATGGCTCAAGGATACTTTTCTCAGTAGATGATAGATTGTGTTTTAATTCAGGTGGCCATAGTAGAGCATAATCAAAGATTTCCTAATTGGGAGAATACATAGTGATGAATAGTGCAAGGAACGATAGGAGACTCATAGTGAGGCCTTATGCTTAGGAAAAACTCAGAAAAGTTGGTGAGTGAATAAGACAGATGTACTGAAATGTGTCTACCAACAAGCTTTCTTTTTAATTCTTTAGGCTACTAATTAGTGGGGTGGCTGTATGTTTGAGGATTTGTTTTTTGTTTTAGAGCTCCAGTTATTTTTGAAACGAGGCCTTTATCTGTTGCATAGCTAGTGAAAATCACCTCCCAATCTGTGGGCTTTCTATTTATCTTGCTAGCTATGTCCTTTGCCCTGCAGAAGCTCTGCAGTTTAATGCAATCCCATTTATCCAGATACTGTGTATTTCAACCATTATTCTCAGTTAAGGTCATTGCTTCATTCCAATTCAGTTTTCTTTCCTTTGGTCTTCCCTTTCTGATGGCTGGCATTAAAATATCTAAGGGTATTTTATATTTGTAATTGTGTACTTTTTCTTCATAAAAAGTCCTCTCCTTCTATTTCATAAGTTTCAGATCCTATAAGTATGCATCTTCCCTGGTTATAGGAATGGCAAGAATAACAAGTGAGAAGTACGACCATAGCAGTATCAGCCGGACTGTTAGAATCTGAACTTCATTTTTGGGATGGGTCAAGTACCTTGGAATTTATATTCCTACCACTATTTGCCAGTGGAGAAACAAGGACTTTTGTTTTCTATTTTGTTTTCTATTTTTGTCTTTAGGATATATTTTAAACAATTCTTTTTTCACAGTGCCGTCTCAAATATTAAGACATTATATCATCTAAAATAATTTTTTATTGTGTAAAATAATTTTTAAATCATGAATTCTTTTTTGTCAGTTCATTAAAAATTATGAAAGTTGATGATGTATTAAAACACAAAACTAATGATAAGACATTGCAACGGAAGGAAGAAAATGTAGTTTAAAACAATGCTCTTCCCAGGTATATAAACTGTCTGTCTCTAGTCCCTGACCCTACAAATGTTAGAGGTGGACCTTCATGTAAAAGTACCAAAAATGAAATAGTCTTACCTCTTTCCTCCAAGACCATTTATTAGTTACTAGGAATGAAAGGGCAACTTTAAAGTTCTTGTCACAGCTAGAGGTTAGAGGGCTGGTGGCTAATACCAGTACCAGAGGGGCACTGTCATAGGCATGGATACCAGGAGAGGCAAAGACCGGGGGTGCCCACATCTCTAAAATCAATTTCTTGGAACTGTGAGTTGGTTATTTGCTTTGCATCTCTTGTTCAGTTTCCTCACTGATATAAAGAAGATTATGCTTTTATCCACAGGACTATTATGACAAAAATATTGACATAATATATGTGATTTTATCTGCCATGTGGTGTTGAAATGATAAATTTTTT
>NW_012273073.1:0-2099 GCF_000151885.1 Dipodomys ordii
AATACACATGAGAGACAATGGCAAAACACATACACACTCTTTGTTCCCTTCTGCCTGTCCTTTTTTTTTTTTTTCTTCCTTTCCCAGAGACACTCAGAATGCAAAATGTGTTATTTGTTCTGAGCCCACAGTTTTGGCAGGTTGAGATCTACATGGTTGAGCCAAAAGGCATTCAGTATTAGAGTTTATTGTCCGGAAGGCATGGATCTTAGAGCCAGGGTTAGAAGAAAACTCTCACTCTCCCTTAAGCTACTGCATCCCGGGGTAGGGTGCCTGCAGAGATCTCCTGGCTTCTGCCCAGGGCCCCCACTTGCAGTTCCCCAGGCAGCAGCCAGAGTGATTCTTTTCAGATGTTAATTTGACCGGGTCTCTTTCCAGTGGCTTCCCATCACAATTAAAATAAAACCCAAATTCTTTGCCACAGGCTACAAAACCCTGTGGTGACCTAGGCCCTGGCCACCTCTCTCACCTTCCTCCTACCTCTGTTCCATCCTCTCCGAAAGAAGCCCAGCTTTGCCCTTCCTGGGGTCTGGGTACTTGCTTCACCTTTCTCTTCTGTGTTTCTCCTGACTGCCCTTAGGTTCCAGTCCAAATGCTGCTTCTTCAGACCCTTCTCCCCAGCCCCCAAATAGCAATCTTCTTTCCTACCTCGCTCCCTCTTTCTCCATTCCCTTACTTTCTCCCTCCTCCTCCTCCTTCTTCCAACAGACCTGTTGCAGTTCTTGAAATATGTATGCATTCATTTGTTTGTCTCAATGAGGGGCAAAGGCAGGAAGCACATTTGCCTAGTTCTGTAGTACCTAACACCGTGTGTTCTGGAAACATTTGTTGAATACACAAGTCAATCAACGACTGAGTGAATGTGAATGTGGAATGTATGTGGAAGACGATCTTAATGAGTTAGAATAGCTGAATGAAATCCAGCAGGTGACAACTATTAGAGGTGCCAGTCATGGCTGCATGGTCTTGCATCAGGCACTCACTGTCTCTGTACCTCTGTTCTCCTAACTGCAACATGGGCACAATAGTAGCTACCTGTTATTGTGAGGATTAAATTGAAATAGCATATGGATGGTAATTATTATGCAATTTCTCCAAAAGCAAAGTCATTTTGATTAGCTCAAAGTGAAAGACTTTTTGCTTACTAATTCATGAGAAAGATAATCAGCTACCCAGGAAACAATATGGCAAGTAACAAGCAAAGAAGTATTTTAGATTATTGTTTTGAACTACCTAGACAATAAACAAAAAACAAACCAAGCAGCACCCAAAACAGCAGCAAATTCCTACCTAACCCTCAACATTTGAGGATACAGATAAACAACACATTACTTTTTCAATAGTTTTACTTTTTAGAAATATCTTAGCTATCTGAAGAGTTAAGAAAATGAGTTTGATGTAAGTTTTTGGTGTATTTGTACCAGTACTGGGGCTTGAACTCAGGGCCTCGTGTATATACTTGGCTTTTTCCACTCAAGGCTGGCACTCTACCACTTGAGCCACACTTCCACTTTTGGCTTTTTGCTGGTTAATTGGAGATCAAAGTCTCACCCTGACTGGCTTTGAATGGATCTTCAGCTCTCAGCCTCCTGAGTAGCTAAGATTACAGGCATGGGCCACTGCACTCAGCTGAATTTGATATAATTTAAAACTCTGACTTCAAAACTCACATTGTCTCTGTACATATAACCATCACTAGCTTCTACCAGTGCTGTTAACATAGGCTATGCTGGTGTCTTCCTATTAACTCAGATACAAAGCTAATTTTAATTCATATGAAGGATCAGTTTTAATCTTAGAGTTAGGAGCTAATTGGGATCATATCTTGGCTCCATTAATCAAGCAAATGAGACTGACATATTAGCATATGAAAAACAGTAACTTATATAATTCCTTACATTAAAAAAAGAAGAATTTTAAAATTTACAAAACTCTTAGTCCCAGCTTCCCTAGAGATCTGGTCTTTCCATTCTGGGAAAGCAAAACACAAAGCCCTTCACAGTTCAAAAAGGAAAGAAAGAAAGAAAGAAAGAAAGAAAGAAAGAAAGAAAGAAAGAAAGAAAGAAAGAAAGAAAGAAAGAAAGAAAGAAAGAAAGAAA
>NW_012273074.1:0-1393 GCF_000151885.1 Dipodomys ordii
CTCTTTAGTTCCCTTGCCCATTTAAGAATTGGTTTGTTAGGTTTGGGAGGGATTAGTTTCTTGAGTTCCCTGTATATACTGGATATTAACCCCTTGTCTGATATATTGCTGGTAAATATTTTTTCCCAATTAGTTGGTTGTCTTTCTAGCTTGGTTGCAATAGCTTTGGCTCTGCAGAAGCTTTTTATTTTAATGTAGTCCCATTTGTCGAGTCTCTCTCCAATTTGTTGTGACCCTGGGACTCTGTTCAGGAAGTTCCTTCCTGTGCCTATAAGTTCAAGTGTCTCTCCTACTCTGTCCTGCAGTAGTTTCAGAGATTCAGGTTTGATGTTAAGGTCTTTAATCCATTTTGAGTTGATGTTGGTGCATGGTGATACGCTGGGGTCCACTTCTGGTTTTCTGCATGTGGCCACCCAGTTTTCCCAGCACCAGTGGTTGAAGAGCTGTGTTTCTTCCATTGTATGTCTTTGGCTCCTTTGTCAAATATCAACTGACTGTAGGCCTGTGGATTTATTTCTGGATCTTCTATTCCATTGGTCTTCGGGTCTGTTTTTGTGCCAGTACCATGCTGTCTTTATTATAGCCCTATAGTAGAGTTTGAAGTTCAGCATGGATATCCCTCCCATGTTGTCTTTATTTCCTAAAATTGTTTTGGCTATTCTAGGTCTTTTATTGTTCCATATGAATCTTTGGACTGTTTTCTGTATTTCAGTGATGTACATCATTGGGATTTTAATAGGAATTGCATTGAAGTTGTATATTAATTTTGGCAGTATTGCCATTTTCACATTTTAAGTCTGTCTATCCAAGAGCATGGGAGGTCTTTCCATTTCCTAGTGTCTTCTGCAATTTCTTTCTTAACTTTTTATAGTTTTCTATGTCTTTGGTTAGGTTAATTCCTAAATATTTTATTTTGGGGGAGGTTATTGTGAATGGGATTGCTCCCTTTTATTTCCCTTTCTGCTTGTACATTGTCAGTGTATAGGAAGACAACTTATTTTTGTGGGTTGATTTTGTATCTTGCTACTTTGCCGAAGTGATTTATGATTTCTAAGAGTTTGGGGATGGAGTTTTGGGGATCGTGAAGGTATAGTATCATGTCATCTGCAAAAAGGGATAGTTTAACTTCTTCTTTCCCTATGCGGATCCCTTTAATGTCTTTTTCTGGCTAAGGGTTCCAGGACTATATTGAAGAGGAGTGGAGACAGTGGGCATCCTTGCCTTGTTCCTGATTTTAGGAGAATTCCCCATTAAGTCTAATATTGGCTATTGGTCTGTCATAAATGGCTTTTATTGTTTTAAGAAATGTTGCTTCTAAGATTCCTATTTTCTCCAGAGCTTTTAGCATGAATGAATGTTGAATTTTATCAAAGGCCTTTTCTGCATCTGTGGC
>NW_012273075.1:0-1517 GCF_000151885.1 Dipodomys ordii
GGGACAGTGTCCAAGCCCAGAGTTCAAGCCCCAAGAATGACAAAAAAAAAAAAAAAAAGGATAGATAGGATTTCAGGCTTTTGCTCGGGCTGGCTTTTAAGTAGCTGGGGTTACAGTCATGCACCACCCTGGCCAGCTTGTGTTCTGTTTCTTAATCTTTGTGGTGGTTACATGAATGTACTCATTGTATGAAAACTCACTGAGCTATCTATAACCTGTGTTCTTTTTTGGCTCCCATATACTTCAGCATATATGTGATGAGATATCACAATCCTCAGCACTTAAAAATGAATATTAGGCTGGGCACATGTAGTTCACATCTGTAATCTTAGGTACTTACGAGGCTGAGATTCAGAAGCTCATTGTTCAAAACCAACTGGGAAGAGAATACTATGAGACTCCATTTCTAAAAATAACTAGCAAAAATAACTAACTAGGCAAGAGGCTTGGCTCATGTGGTAGACTGCCCGCCAAGCAAGCAAGCCAAGTAAGAATAAGGCCCTGAGTTCAAACTCCAGTACTGGGGAGGGGGGGGCGGAAGAATGATGATCAGCTGGGGTGTGGCTGAAGAGGTAGAGGGCCTGGAGTTCAAAAAACTATTCCTCAGGGGCTGGGAAGGTGGCTCAGTGGTAGAGCACTTGCCTTGCATGCTCAAGGCCCTGGGTTTGATTCCTCAGCACCACATAAGCAAAAAAAAAAAGAAGTGGCTCTGTGGCTCAAGCGGTAGAGTGCTGGCCTTGAGCTGAAGAGCGCAGGGACAGCGCCCAAGCCCAGAGTTCAAGCCCCATGACTGACAAAAAAAAAAAAAAAGACTAGTGCCTACCACTTAAGCTACAGTGCCACTTCCCACTTTTTCTGTTTATGTGGTACTGAGGAATTGAACCCAATGCCTCATGCATGTGAGGCGAGCACTCTACCACTGAGCCACCTTCCCAGCCCCTCTGATGTCCTTCTGAGATCCTGATATATGTTCTTTTGGGTGTAGTTATATGCTGCATAATGATGGCTCAGTCAGCAATGAGCTACATGTATGATATATACACAATAGTAATAAAAATATACATATACACATCTGTATATATGATACAGAAAGGTATCTTTTCACCAAGAAACATGAGCAAGAATGCTTATTCAGCAATAGTCATAAAGATAAATGAACAAACACGTTACCAACCCATTAGCCATAGAATATATAAATAGTGGCCGGGCGCTGGTGGCTCATGCCTGTAATCCTAGCTACTCAGGAGGCTGAGATCTGAGGATCGAGGTTCAAAGCCAACCCGGGGCAGGACAGACCGTGAGACTCCTATCTCCAATAAACCACCAGAAAATCGGAAGTGGCTCTGTGGCTCAAGTGGTAGAGCGCTAGCCTTGAGCTGAAGAGCTGAGGGACAGTGCCCAGGCCCAGAGTTCAGGCCCCACGACTGGACCAAAAAAACAAACAAAAAAAAAACAAACAAACAAAAAAACAGGATATACCTCAACAGAGTGATGGCCAAGTACAACTAATTCACATG
>NW_012273076.1:0-2084 GCF_000151885.1 Dipodomys ordii
ATGTGAAGCAAATCAGAGGGTCTATTGCCTACATAGAAAAGCAAGCTTTTCCAGGATGATAAAATTAAAGAGAGCACTTTAGGCTGCTTACTCCTGGTTTGTAGGAGCTCAAATCTGCAAAGGAGGTAGGAAGACACTAGTAGTCAAGACTATTGATTATGTCTTTGGAGACAGGCATGCCCTAGCGTATGAAATTAGGGGATATGGTCAGGAAAGCAACCTTTGGGTGGTACATCAGTATAATCTGCAGTGTCCTGAAAAGGGCTTTGGATTTTATTCTATGGTCATGGGACAATATTTTTAAAATTGGGTTTTTTAAAAAAGGAATGAATGATCACAGGTTCATTTTAAGGCTTACTGCAATAACAGATGTGAAAGCATTATAACCTCTGGAAAAAGAATGTAGTAAAACCCAAAACTCTCTTCTACTTATCTAAATTGACCACAGTTTTAATTACCTCCTCATTTAAATTTATACTTTCTTGTGCCACCTCTGTTCCCTCTTCCACTTTTCTGAAAAGTCTCTGGTCACAGTGAAGCTTTGAATGCCTCCCCATATGTTCCCTGGAGGCCTTATTTTCAGGACTTAAAACCAAAAGGAAATATACAGCCTTGGCTTCTCTCATTTGGGGAGCTATTTTTTTTAATCACTATAGAAACTTGACTGAATGTTATCCAAAGCAACCTGTCTTGAAGACAAACATGTTTCTTTTTTAAATTTATTTATTGAATTATTTATACTTGAGTAGTTGTACAATAGCCTCTTAACTCAACATATCATTGTGAATGCAATGTATCTCGTTAATGTGGCCTCTTCATCATTTTCCTCCACCTTTTCCAACCCTCCCTGTCTCTCAGTTGTCCTAGTTCTATTGTGACCTATGTACATTGAATATTATAACTGTATTTTCCCATCCTTCTTCTCACCATTTGTCCATCTTCCTTTCCTTGACCTTACTCCACAAAACAACATATTCTAGCCTCTCGGAATTCATTTTGCACAACTGTAAGTAAGTTATTCAAAGGAGTTATGTCATTGGAATTCTCCCCTGCATATACCATATTTTAGTTGACATGTTTGTTTTTATTTATGTCAGCTTGATCTCCATCAATAACTATAATTTTAACACATGTTTATTCCCATGAGTATTTTCATATATATTATGTATATGTATATACATTCATGCTGTGTGTGTGTGTGTGTGTAAGTTAGGTAGTGGATCATATTGGCTTATATTGCTACATAACAAATAGAATAGCTTGAATTAGTACCAATTTATTAGCTTAGTTCTGTGGATTAGAAGCTTGAGCAAGCTCAGCTGCTAGTCTCTATGTGTAAGATTGCACAAGTCTGAAATCAAAGTGACAAACAGGCTGGATTCTTATTGGGGGTTCTGGAGAAAAATTCACTGCCAAATCCATCCCATCGTTGACAGAATTCAGCGCAAGAACATTTCTCTTCTATAACTCAGTTTATACGAGTATAATGATCAAATCCCAGCAATGTAGTGTTAATAAAACACTGCTACATCATTCACTATAATATTGAAATTATGTAATTTCTGACAATATACTTATTTAGCAATATTTATTCTCCAGTCTAATATTCTGTAAGAATTATCCACTGTACTTATTGTCACACTCCTTTAGTTCTTTCTAAGAATACAATCACTAGTTCAATTAATCATTTCTGATGTCATATTTGTGGCAAAAAGTACTAAAATTATCATGTATGTATAGGCACACACACATTTTTTTTTGGTCTCCAAATACTGCACATTTGTTTTTTTTTTCAATTGTTTCTTTTTTTTTAATTTAATTTTATTTTATTTGTGAACATACTGTACAGAGGGGTTACAATTACATGGGCAAGATAATGAGTACATTTCTCATCAAGCATTGCAGCCTCCTCCTTTGTTTACTCTTCACATCCCTTCCCAGTCTCACCCCCGCCTCCACCCAATCCTCCCCCATCCCCCCACCAAAGTTGTAAAGTTCGTTTTCAACATGACAATTTGTACTCATTGTTGTAATGGGTCCAACTGTATCCTTTAACAACTTGTTTTTCCCCATCTCCTCCACAA
>NW_012273077.1:0-2877 GCF_000151885.1 Dipodomys ordii
AAACAAAGGAAGAGGCTACAATGCTTGATAAGAAATGTACTCACTATCTTGCCCATATAATTGTAACCCCTCTGTACAGTATTTTCACAATAAAAAAATAAAAATTAAAAAAACTTAATTTTTAAAAAGTTGAAAACATTCTAAGACAGGAAGGAACAAGACTTGAAGGGTTTGTATGATGAAAGAACAACTGTAGCCTACAGATATTGTTATTCTAAAAATAATTTGAAAGCCAACACAGGTGTTTTTGGTGTTGGGGATTAAATCTAGGATCTTTCTCTACCTCTGATCTATCACTCCCTCAGCTTAGAAGATATTTCTTTTCTTCTAATGGGAGGAGTTATGGTATGCTAGTTGCAACATTTTCTGATAAAATACACATGGTATATTTCAAAGTACAAGCTTTTCATAGCCAAAAAAGTATGAGTTCTGTAAATATAAGTGGGAGCACACAAATAATTTAATAGATTCAGTTTGTATGTAAGCCAATAGATTTCAACACATTCTATGGCATAAAGGAAATCTTCATCCTTGACTAAGGCCAGCAAGGCCCTGTGTTAACCTGCCTCCAGTTTCTTGTGTCTTGCCTCTAATGCATGGTTCTGCTTCCTGATATTTTTAACCAGCTTTCAATACTCAAAATTATTTTCCATGTTTTAGGAATTTGGAGCATGTTGCCTGTTGAAAAACCACATTAATTTCATCTTTCCCCCTTCATAACTGCTTGATTACCTTCTTACTCTCCAAGAGATCTCACATTCAATACGAATTTTCATAAAAACTCTTCTGTGATCATGCAATCCAAAGCAGACTCTTCCCCATCTATCAGATCATTTCTTGTCAGGTGTGTCAAAATCTATAAGTACAAAAGTATTATTTGTTTAATTTAGATGCATCCCTCTGGCATGTAGCTTTATAGAGACAGATTATGTCAGTTTTCTTCTCTGTTGCACAGTGCAATGGCTGTATACAATGATGGGGCTCAAATAAATGTTTGATGATTGGCTAACTGAAGTGCATGTGTGACTTAATTGTTCAACTTACCAAATTAGAGATGGATAATCTTCTGCATTTTCTACCATACAGAGAATCATTTAAGCGAAGAAAAATTTATGAATTCAAATCTACCACTTTTCAAAAACAAGTATTCAGATCGGTCCATTTTAATTCCAGAAAGTAGAAATGTTTGCTAGATAGCATGGTAAATAATAGTTTACATAGTTTACAAATGAGCAAAAACAGCTTCATATGCATAAACATCTGTGTTCAAGGAAAGTCCCTGTGAAATTCTTATCCCCAATTAACCACTCAAAAAAATAAAGTGCCATTGTGGCTCAATTTGTAGAGCACTAGCCTACCCAGACCCTGAGTTCAAGCCCCACAATGGACAAAAAACAATTGTGGTGGAAGTAGGCCTAAATTTTAGAAGAAAAAAGAAGTAAAAAAGATGAAAATGAGAACAGATACAGAGAAGTCTCTAGTTTGGAGTTTCAAGGGGTTAGATCCAGGCATAACATTCCTCCAGAGATCATAGAAAAGCATTTTGCCTGGAGAAGGACTTGAAATCTTACAGTATTTCACAGGAGCAGCAATAAAAATTGAGCAGTAATAACACCTGGAAGTCAGAGCCTGGGGGAAAGAGTTAACAAGACTAATTTACCTAACACTTTAGAACCTCTGGAGTCACTTATCTAATAATTATCTCTTTGTTTTCCTAACCTTCACTTATTCACTTCTTCTGCCTATTCTCTTTAATTCTGGGGGTATGCTTCACAGATTTGCTCCTTGACTGCTTAATTTGTCAGAATCTGCCAGGTACAATCTTCATTTGCTACACACACACACACACACACACACAATTGTGCCACATTTATATTTTATTTTTTTATGTTTTTTATTGTGAAAATACCATACACAAGGGTTACAGTTACATGAGCAAGATAATGAGTATATTTCTTATGAAGCATTGTTGCCTCCTCCTTTGTTTTTCTCTTTCTTCCTTATTGTTATTGTGCATATACATTTCTTTCTAGGGAATTGTATTATGAAACTCAAGAAAAATGTTAAGTATTTCTGTAGTTTTTAAATAATACATTTTGTTAAAAATTTAGATGAACAAATTACCCACCTTTCATTCTTTTAATTCAAAGAAATTCTATTTTTCCTATTGCTCTTATTTAACTGTGATTACAGAATGTAGAAGTCAGAGATAGAAGAATTCTTTACTTTGTTTTATATCAGTAAAATATGCCTTGACATAATTACATTTCATGGAACTAAACCCTTACTTTTCAACATCTTTCTAGCTAATTTTTCTATGAAGCTTTTATGTAACTTTTGGAGACACGGAAATGAATTAGATATGAAAAATAGGTATAACTGGTATTGTGTTAGTTTATACAAACTTATTTTCCTTTTTATTAATGGAACTTTCCTTTTTCCTTAATAAAAACACAGACTTCATGTAGAATACACAAGTAATACATATCTACATGACTAGTAACTCCTTTATTAGTTTCAAAAATAGAGAAGTAGAGAGCGACAAAGGGTGGTAAATCTGATCACTGGACATTGTATGGGTACAACTAATAGATGCTACTACTAATAATAATAATGTGAGGGGAAACTACACTCAAAAATAGAATAATCTGGGCTGGGAAGGTGGCTCAGTTGTAGAGTGCTTGCCTTGCATGCATGACACCCTGGGTTCAATTCCTCAGCACCACATAAGCAGAAAAAAACCCAGAAATGTTACCGTGGCTCAAGTAGTAGAGCACTAGCCTTGAGATGAAGAGAGGGACAACACCCAGGCCCAGAGTTCAGCCCCCAAGACTGACCAAAAAGAAGGAGGAAGAGGAGGAGGAGGAGGAGGTATAA